>NC_092872.1:636121996-636424496 GCF_028372415.1 Notamacropus eugenii
AGAGACGCAGAGAGAGGGAGAGACGCAGAGAGAGAGAGAGCATCAAAAGAACAAGTCCACATGGAGTTTATTGGGGTATACTCAGAGAGGCGAGATGTGAAATAGCTAATGAGGAAAGAGTGGAAAAAATTAAAAGCTTAGAACAAATGATTGCTAGCCTTACCTAAAAATTTAATTCCCTGAAATTTGGAATGAACCAAACAGGAAGAAAAAACTCCATGAAGTAACAAAAAATACTAAAAGAATTCAAATTATTGAGAAAAATGGCAGTTTATATTATCAGAAACAATTGATTGGGGAAAAAAGTCAAGAAGAGATTATTTTAGAATCATTGAACTACCTGAAAACCAAGAGCAAACCAATAGCTTCCATGCCCTAACTTAAGAAATCATAAGCAAAAACTGTCTAGATCTATTAGAATTTTACATCAAAGTAAAAAATAAAAGGAACCTACAGATCACCTCTCACAAGAAACTCCAGAAGGAAACTCCTAGGGAACATTCTAAGAGGCAGCTAGATGGCTCAACCGCAAGCCTGGAGTCAGGAAGACGAGTTCAAATTTGGCCTTAGATACATACTACCTGTGTAATTCTGGGCAAGTCACTTAACTTCTGTTTACCTTAATCCATTGGAGAAGGAAATGGCAAACCACTCCAGTAACTTTGCCAAGAAAATCCTGTACAGGATCATAAAGAGTCAGACACAACATGAACGATCCAACACCAACAGCAACAGGAACTTTCTAGTCAAATACAGAGTTTTCAGGTCTAGGGAAAAATAATCCAAGCAGTCTAAAAGAAAGAGTTTAAGTATCCAGGAACCAGAGTCAGGATCACAAATGATTTGGCCACTAAAAAAGGAGGAAAGTCCAGAAAACTTTTCTAAGCAGTAGAAAAGGAAGGCTTACAACCAAGAAAAACATATCTGGTAAAATTAAGAATAATGCTACAGATAAAAATAAAATGGACCTTTAATCAAAAAGGGGCCTTCTAAACATCCCTAAATGAAAAGATCAGGAATGAGCAGAATCTTTGAAATATGAATGTAGGAGACATGAGAAATGGAAAGAAAGGTATATGCATATATATGTGTGTATATATATATATATATATATATATATATAAAACACAAACATATAACAAAAATACACATGTATATATTATATGTATATATAATATCCACATGTAATATACATGTGGATATTATATAATCGATTGGAAGGGATTATATGATAGATTATTTTCATTCTAATAGGGAAAGGAAAAAAGTATTCTCTCAGAATCTTAATATTTTCAAGGATCATAGCAAAAGTTGAATAAAAAGACAGAAGGCCTGAGAATGATTCTGTTCTCTTCTGATGTTCTCAGGAGGAGAAAGAAATGGGAGGAATGGGCGAACATACTAGGGAGGTAATAGGGTAAATGAGATAACGACTGCACAAAAAAGGAGAAAGAAGTAGGCAGGACAGGAACCCTAGCAACATCATTTTACCTGAATTGAGCAAAGGAATATGTATCTACACCCACACTTGTGAAGACTGTGGTGAAGAAATATGTTTGTCTTTTGTTAAGTTCAGACCAAACAAGATTCGTATACAAGCCTCTCAATTGATTGTAATCATTCTATGACTCTTTCTTGCTAAGCACACTCTTCTGTGAATGAAAATAAAATGACCAATTCCACAGATTATTCATTTATGTTTTCTGGGTACCTTTTGCTATTTCCTTTCCTCTGCCCCTCCTAGAAAGGACTCCTTAGACTTAAGACAAAATTGGAATTGTTCCCCAGACATCACTTCATACCTATCAGATTGACTAATATGACAGAAAAAGAAAATAATAAATATTGTAGAAGATGTGGGAAAATTGGGACCTTAATGCATTGTTGGTAGAGTTGTGAACTGATCCAACAATTTGGAGCACAATTTGGAACTATGTCCAAAGGGCAAACTGTGCCTACCCTTTTATCCATCAATACCATCAATATGTATCCGAAAGAAATCATAAAAAAAGGAAAAGGATTTACATGAGCAAAAATATTTACAGCAGCTCTTTTGTGATGGCAAAGAATAGAAAATTGAAGGAATACACACCAACTGGAGAATGGCTGAACAACCTGTGATGTATGAATGTGATGGATTACTATTGTACAATAAGAAATGATGAGCAGAAATGGAAAGACTTACACAACTGATGCTGAATGAAATGAGCAGAACCAGGAGAACATTGTATACAGTAACAGCAACATTGTGTAGTGATCAACTATGAGTGACTTAGCTCTTCCCAGCAATATAACGATCTAAGATCATTCCAAAAGACTCATGATGAAAAATGCTATCCACATCCAGAGACCGTTCTATGAAATCTGAATGCAGATCAAAGCATACTATTTTCACTTTTTTGTGGCTTTTCCTTTTTGTTCTGTTTCTTCTTTCACAACATGACCAATGAGGAGATACAAAAAAGAAAAAAAACGTTATTGTTCCTCAGAAATCTGAAGTGAGGGTGAAACTGGAGCAATGGGGAAGCCTACTTCTTCTATTGATAGGCCAAGCAACTCAAGAGCAATGAACCCAGGGCAAACTGCAAAGACAGGTACAGGATGGGAATTTGAAAAGATCATCAGCCACTGTGGTCCCAGCCTAGCAGTGTCTGGCTAGTCTCTGGGTTTGATGAATGTTTAAAGGCATGTCATGTGAAATAGGAATTAGGTGGATTTTATTTGGCCCCAGAGGGCAGAATGAGGAGCAAGGTGTAGAAGTTAGAGCCAGATTGCAGTTCTATAGCAGGAAAAGCTTCCTAACAATTAGAGCCACCTCAAAGTGGAATGAGCTGCCTTGGCAGGTAATGGATTCCTCCTTACTGAAGGTCTTTAAACAAAGGCTGAGGGACCACTTGACAGACGTCTTACAGAGGGCATTCTTTTTTTTCAGGTTTGAGTTGGATCCAATGGCTTGGGAGTTCCTTTCCCACTCTGAAATTAGACAATTTTGTGATTCTGAGAGGTCTGACATTGGGATCCCAGGGCTCTCAGTGGTAAAGCCCAGAGAGTCACAGAGTTGTCAGGGCATTATACTGCAGTGTTCTTCACAAATTCTCCCAGATACAACTCCCACCTGGAGAGTTTAATTGCTATTCCCAGGCTAAGACCTTTCCCACAAATTACCCTTTTCGGAACTGTGGGTCTTATCTAGGTGTTCCGCAAACAAATGAATTATCTCAAAGGAACTGAAATGACCACTGCAGACAGGGTTTTTCCCACAGGCTGAAACAAGAATTTCCTTTACCTGAGCATATCACTGTGAAAAAGACTTGTTGACTCCTAAAGCTGAAAGAGATATTAAAAGTTCATTTGGTCTGGTTTCTTGCCCACAGCGTCTTGGAAAGATGAGAATGTCTCTTTTTTAAGACAGAGGAGACAAGAAAAAACAAACAAATAAAAACAGGTTGAGAGGGAAAGCACTGAATTTCAAATCAGAAGACCTGGGTTCAACCCCACTCCGCCACTTTCTATCTATGTGGCCTTGGGCAGTTTGTAGAGCATGAGCCATGGTAGTAGATGGACCTCTCACCTGGGTGGAAGCAAGCGCGCAGGGCCTTCATCAATCAATACTAAGGGTCAAGGGTTCCAACTCCAGCCTTTGTCAAGGACTGGATTTGGAGCTCTTTTTGTTTTAGAACATTGGTCATTTGGGGATAAAGCATAGGAGTAGTATGAGTTCATTTATGTCCCCTTAGCACATAGTAACAAGGCATGTGTTCTGACCTGATCTGCCTGCTACCTCAATCACTTCCTCACTAGTTTTTAGAAAGAAAACAAAGCCCCACTATGTGCATTTCTGTTCCTATTCATGTACTGTTAAAGGATAATGGAGGAAGTCATACAACCAAACTGACTGGGTCCCCTACAGATTTTTGTTATCTTGGAGCCTCAATACTACATGGCACCCCTTTCATTCTTTTCTTACTGACAATCACCATCAACCCATAGTAAATATTGCTGACGTTGTCTTCTCTCCTCAAGCCCCCCTCCTTTTCTTCAAGAATTTGGCTGCAAAAGGATCAAGAGAAATTGAACAGTAGTTTTAAAAGATGTCAAGGTTAAGTAAAAAAATAAAAATCAAGGATGAGAAGACCTCAGTATGTATGTATGCTGTGGGGAGGGAGCTAACAAGTAGGCAAGAAGAAATTGAAAATGAGAGTTCTAGGAAAGGGAATAAATGAAGCAGAAGATTCCCAGAGGAGATCAGAAGGGAAGAGACCAAAAATGTAAGACAAAAGTTTGTCTTTCCTCTTCCCTCCTTTTCTCTTCTCCCTTCCCCTCTCCTCTTTTCTCCTCTCTTCTCCCTTCCTTCCCCTCTTCTTTCCTCTTCTTCTTCCTCTTTCTCCTTTTTCTTCTTCTCCTTCCTCCTCTCCCTCCTCCTCTTCCTCTTTATTTTTTCTCCTCTTCCTTTTCTACCCCCTTCTTCATTTCAGTGGCATAGGCAACTCCAAGTGAGGAAACTCCCTCCACCAATGAATATTCACAATTTAAAGATTTAGAGAGAGTTGCCTGGAGCACTGAAAAATTAAATTTGTCCAGAATCACAGTATGTGTAAAAGAGAGGATTTGCGCTTACAGAACTATATTTCTAAAGTATGCTATTTATTTTACTGTATATTATCTGTACATAAATACAGATACACATATTTGCATACACATAAACACAACATTTACATGACACTTGAAAGTCGGCAAAGAACTTTTGAATATTATCTCATTTGATCCTCACACCAGCTCTGTGTAGCAGGTACCATTTTTGCCTCGTTTTATAGAGTGGGAAACTGAGATTGAATTACTTGCCCAGGGACACACAGAGAGAGGCTGAATGTGAACTTTTCATGGCTGCAGGTCCCAGTGCTCTACCCTCTATTTATCTACCTACCTTTATCATTATTCTAGGAATCTGACTGATTTTCAAAACAACGAAACTTCTTAAATGAATGTGGAATCAAAGCAGGTTCCAGTTCCTCATCTGCATTCTTCAAACTTTTGCAGGTACCCAGAGAGTCAGGTCCATAACACACATAATGTGGAGAAGTATTGGTATCTGAGAGATACTTTGTAAGACTTTTCCCCTTTGTTTTATTGCGAATTTAATAAGCGCATCAACAAACACAAACATTTCAACATACAAAGAACGACACAGAAGGAGAACCTGTGAACTTTTATGCTTGATTTCTTCTGCAAGTTAAAAACAAGTTCTATTGATGCTCTTTTTGCGGAATTGACCTTGTGGGAAAATTATCTTCATTGAAAAATGCTTAGGGTATGTGCTAATATGTTTTTCCGAATGCAGTTTTAGGGACTTGAGTGACAGTGGGCCAGCAGCTGAGCTTTGGGGAAGGTACTGACCCAATCAGATTTGCACCAAATACTGATTTTTCTACATGCCCACTAGAAGCTACAGGAGTAGCTAATACAGTTTGTAAAGTGTATGGACTTTAACTTTCAGTTGCTTTTTTTAAAAGTAGATATTGTGTTCAGGGTGAATCTCTGCAAAGCAGATGGGACAAATTCCTGTGGAGCCAGGTGCCAGCCACCACTGTGCCTTTTCTCTCATGGTCTTCTCTGGAAGTCTGGTGAAGCTTCTCAGAATAATGTTTTTAAGTATATAAATATACATAAAATATATAAGATAAATATTGGAAAGTAATTTATCTATCTACCTATTATCTATTTGAATGAAGGAAAAATTAAAATAAAAACCGGGACCACAAGGTAAAAACTCCAGCTCTATCAGAAAAAAGAGTAAAAATTACACTTGCCTCATGGGTACTTAGGTTCATTTCCCCCGGGCTGGTCCCAATACATTTGTCTTGCTTTTCATTCATTCTGCTTCTTCCAAAGAAATTTCAACAGTGAAAAACACAGTGAGCCAACTTCTGGGCTGACCACATTGTAGCTCTCTGTAAGATGCCAAAACATTCAAGTGTTTCTGAAGCAAGAGTTACTTGGTGTTGGGTTGATAAAATGTCGAAGTAACTAGATTTTTCCCATTTTAGCTGGACGTTTGCCATCTTGGAGACATAGCCCCAGTGTGTGATCTGAGCCTCAAGAAGAGGGAAGATAATCTTGAGTTAGGAACAACACTCTGCAGTCAAGGTAAAAGTATGCCTCTCCCTACTGAGGCAGAAATGCTCCTCTCTTTTAATTTCCTCATGCAACCCCTTCAGTGTATTTCAAATGACACCTCCTGGAGAGGAAGTTAAGTGGTAAGGGATTTGAGAATCCAAAAGTTTTCTTTGAAACTTTGTGGTTATGTGACTTTATTAAACTCTGTGGCAGACCTTCATGGGGGTAAATGCCCTAGTAATGGTCAGAGAACTTAACATCAAGGGTGGAAATTTGATATGCACAGATGGAACCCATGGAATTGTGGGTACTGGGGAAGCTAATGGCCATGATTTTCAAATGCAGTTTTATTTTGGTTGCTTGCGTGTGTGTGCGTGCGTGTGTGTGTGTGTGTGAGTGTGTGTGTGGTTTATAGCCAAGCAGGAAGGGGCAAGGTCATTTCATTGCTCCATGAAAAGGAGGTGCCTAATGTTCTCCTTCTTTTTGGAAGAAGATGGCAAATTTGAGCTCTGGTGCATTTTAATTATGGAAAACTAAAAAGAGAGGAATAAAATCCAGGCCAACAAAGCAAAGATTTAAGCTGACATCACTTTCCATATAATTGTGATGCTAGCAGACACTCAATAAACATATCAGCATTGTTAAAATGATTTATCGGCCAAATAGTTGAATGTAAAATATTATCAATATATGTGTCATCATTGATCTTTCTTGGGTCTAGCTGCTGAAGAATGGGGCTGCAAGATGATTTCAACAAACAATCCTTGACAGGAAACCAAAGGCAACAATGCACAGGGACAGACAGCTGACAAATGCAGTATGGGGCCATTAAAACATGTGATGAATT
This sequence comes from Notamacropus eugenii, assembly GCF_028372415.1. Taxonomy (NCBI): domain Eukaryota; kingdom Metazoa; phylum Chordata; class Mammalia; order Diprotodontia; family Macropodidae; genus Notamacropus; species Notamacropus eugenii. Next base: position 636,128,958 of record NC_092872.1, read on the forward strand.
TGCCGGGAAAGTATATATTTGTGCAAGAGGTGAGCTCATATCTACCATAAATTTGTCAGCCGTGACACAGTGCTCTCCAGCTTGGCATGAGTAATGCCTTGCTATTTGCCGGCTTTGTCTGGCAAAAGCTCTATCAGTCACTCCAGGGTTATTTACAAAGAAATGTGTCTATCAGTTACAAGGACATGACTTTGCCACTAAAAGATAACAAAAGAGGAAATCAGCCAGTGGCCTCTCGGCAAGGACTGCGTCTTCTCCAGAAAAGCTCTGCCTGGGAATGAATCAGATGGACGGCTATGGGCTGTGCTGGCCCAGTGCCTGGCATGGGCAGCCTTAGTGCATTTATCCACACTGATTAGATTAGAAATTATTAATAGGGGGCTATGGAGTAGAGCAAAGGGTCATTTAGAGTTTAATTCTGTTCTCAGATAACTTCATTTCAGCTGATGGGATTGTTATTGTAGGGGTTTTATATGTTTATAGGAAACAATATGCTCAATAATGAAGTCTTGCCTCCTTCTGCAAGGTCAGGAAAGCTATTGTGTAGCTAGATTGAAGTCTTCACAATTGTGTTAATTAAGTAACAGTGATTGGACTTGGTCTCCTCATGAAATGCATTTAAGGGACTAAAAGCTGCTGAGAATGTAGTCTTTCAAAATAAATATATAGTGAAACAAGTAAGACCAGAAAGCAGTCAGAGATTGAGTAAACAGAATAGCTGACGCGAAGCTTTCACTTAAGGCAGACAGCGGCTTGGCTAGCAGATGGAGCTTCTTGCCACATAAATACAAATGTCTCATCAGTTTAGTATTAAACGGAACAGGTCTTCTCTCTTTTACTCAATTCCTGACGAATCTGGAAGACAAGGTTATAGAATTTGATATTGATGGTGCATTATGACTCATCAGTCACTTTATTCCCTCCCAGCACTGTCTGTTGGAAGCACATGATTAGTATACAATGAGATCCAAAGCCTTTTCTGATAAAGGGCCATTTCATTGGTCTTGCATAATATAATAGCGCCATTAGTGACACTACGGCTCAGGCTCTGTCGTCATATCCATTATGAACTCCCACTTTCCCCCCTGGTTTATAACTTGGCCATTAAAATTTGCTGAAGACAGCTAGAATTCTATTTGTTCCAAGAGACAGGTTCCCTTCCAAACAATTGCAAGGAAGCAGCTGGCTGCAGAATGACAAGTGGAACCAGTGAGGCAGACAGACGTGACTTAGCAAGTTTTGGCTACGATTGCCCACCCAAAAGGTTTCTGCTTTGGAAGCGAAGCTCTTTCCCAATGATGTGTGATGTAGAACTGTCTTCTTAAAGAAGAAAAAATCACACATGGAACTTGGCAAGGGATGATTGATCTTTCCTTGCCCTCAGGTGACCACTGTCCTGGGACAGCACACATTCCACCCTCTCCCCCTATAGAATCATTGCTGAGTCTGTGGATGTTGTGAGTAGGAGTGACAGCTTCACTGATATAACATATTGTAACTGCTCCAAAGGAGCCATCATGGTCAATTGTGAGTTGTGAGCTATGAAACTTTTACTTTACCACTAGCCAGAGCAGCTCAAAATGCTAACAGGCTGATCTATTTAGGAAAAAGTATGCCATTATAAGACCCCTAAATACATATGAAAACAGGGGTCTCCCAGAGGAGTCTCTTCTATAGCTTCCTAAATCTATATTTCAATTAATCCATTGAGACTAAAAAATGCCCCCCAAATAGACCATTAATAATGTAGTGTGATTTGGCATTCACTTAGTGGAGTCATGGCAAGTCTTTTGTAGTGTCCTTGAGACATGAATAAGGAAAGCAAACTTGTATAGTGTAAAGAGTGTTGGCTTGGGGTAAGGAGAGACCTGGGTTGAAATCCCAGCCCCTGAGACTTATTAGCTCTGTAAACATAGGTCACTGACTTAATCTCTCTGAGCCCCTTCTCCTTATCTGGAAAATACCAATAATAATACCAGTATCTCATAGGGTTGTTGAGGATTTTAGCTCAACCACTAATTCACTAGATAGTTCTGAACTTTCCTCATCTATAAAATGAGGAGCTTGGAATAGATAGTCTCTTTAAGGCCTCTTTCAACCCCAAGAGTCTGTGCTTTGAACAAAAAGAAAATTTACATTCAAGTTTCAGCAGTGTTTAGGATAAGGTATAATAAAAGAAAGGGAAAGAGTTCTACTCAATTCAACTGAAGTTAGGCATTAATTTTTGGAATTGGAAAAGCCCTGCCTTAGTTTCTGATCTTCTGACTTGATCTAGAGATAGACACTTTGTTCTCTGAAGGCCACTCTAGCTTTTTTTGATTCAGGTTTCTAATTCTTACAAGTTCAAGCAATCCCATAACTAGTGGTATTGGAGACCAGGGCAAGCAGCACCAAACTCAGGCAGGAGTGGGGCCACATGTGACCTCTAGACCACAGGTTCCTCATCCCTTGTAGGGCAAGCAACACAATATACACCCACAGTTTTGTGATTCATGATATGAAAAGAATACATTTTCTTTTCATTACATGCAATAGAAAGAATAATTTTATAATATATAGTACATAGAATATTTAATTTAAAGATTATAAGATACATTCAGATGGATAGGAGGAGGAAGGACAATTAGTAGATATGTCTTACCTATCTGCCTGAGCTAAAACATTGACATGTGGTGGTTGTTGCATGTCACAAATTCAGTCATCATCCTTAAACAAGAAAAGGAAGCTTCTCTTGCCATATATGATACAACATTCACAGTGCATTTGGATCAAACTTTCAAAACCTCTTCCATGACATTAAAGTGTATGGATTCTCTATTTATTTACTCCAAAATTCTATTTTACTGGCCACTTTCTTCGTGATACCACTGGTTATTGTCATTCCTATTTTAGTGCTTTTGTTTAGGTTGTCCTTCTGGGCATGCCCTCCCTTTGTCCCAGGAAAGGTGCCACCTTCTCCAAGAAGCTTTCCCTGATTATTTGGGCCTTCACTGCTCTCCTCCTCAGAACTGCTATGATACCCAGAGTCTATAGTAGCAGTTACTTGTTTTCTTAGTATACAAATCCCCATGTTACAGTAGTTATAATAAGAACTGAAAGGAACTAGTTAATGTGAAACCCCAAGAATTCTTCTTGAATATCACAAAACATAGTGCTTACAATGTCTGATAATAATGTTTACTCTTATTAGATTGCTGATGTCATAATGTATGTTTGCTATCTCAAATGGATTAATAATATTTCCCAAGGTGGATTTTAAGCCAACTTGATGGCAGGGAATGACTTAGACTTCTGTGTACCCCCAAAATAGTGAACAGTTCATATTTGGTACAGCTAGGTGGTACAATGGATAAAGTACTAGACCTAGAATCAGGAAAATTCTAGAATCTAGAAATGTGGCCTCAGATACTTAATAGCCATGTTAATCTGAGCAAGTCATTAAACCCTGTTTACTTCGGTTTCCTCATTTGTAAAATGAGATGGAGAAGGAAATGGCAAGTCACTCCAGTATCTTTGCCAAGAAGATCCCATATGGGATCCCAAAGAGTCCGACATGACTGCAGTGACTAAATTAATAACGAAATAACTTTTAGTTATCTAATGAGGGATACATTGGATAGAGCACTAGGCCTGGAATCAGGAAAACTTGAGTTCAGATCTACTCTTAGATACTTGCTAGCTATGTGACCTTGGCCAAGTCACTTAAACTTTATTTGCTTCAGTTAATGGGGATAATAATAGCTTCTATCTCACAAGGTTGTTGTGAGGATCAAATGAGATAATATTTGTAAAAGAAAGGAAGAAAGGAAGAAAAGAAGGAAGGAAGGAAGGAAGGAAGGAAGGAAGGAAGGAAGGAAGGAAAGAAGGAAGGAAGAAAGAAAGGAATAAAGGAAAGAAAAAAGAAAAGGAATGGAAAAGAAGGGAAAGAAAGAGAAGAGAAGAGAAAAAAAGAAAAGAAAAGAGGGCTTAGCACAGTGCCTGGCACAAAGTAGGAGCTACATAAACACTTATTCCTATCCCCCTTCTTCTGATGTCCCACAGAGGTCACTGACCCTGAGCATTTCACTCTTATTTTAATGATCTTCTATGAACCATGAAATTGTCATTTTAAAATGGCATGGCATAGGAACTGGACATTTTCCCTTTCAGAGATAACGAATCTTGCGTCTCTGTTGAACTTGGCTTAGCGTGGCTTCATCAAATTTAAGAATGATTGATAGCTATCTTGTAAGAGCAGAAATTCATTTAGGAGACTCAGCCTTGGAAGGTTTTTTGAAAATTCATTAGATTCATGAAAATTTTATTTGGCCTGCCAATTTAAATTCTTCAAGTATTTGTTATTTCATCAGTGTGGATATTTCCTCCTTTGACATAGTGACTACAGCAATGACACCTAGCATTTCTCTACCACTTTAAGGTTTGCCAAAAACTTTACAAATATGATCTAATTTTATCCTCACAACACTAAGAAGGAAGTACTATTATTACCCTCATTTTACAGATGAAGAAACTAAGGCTAAGAGAAGTCAAGTGTGTCTGAGGCCAGACTTGAACTCAGGATTTCCTGAGCCCTCCCTCACTCAAAAACAAAAGTCAAGTGCAAGTCATGTCATCATTTCTCTGATGGCATGGTCTTCTTCAGCAACAAAATAAACCTCATAAAATTATTATGAGGATCAAATATTCCTTTGAAAACATTAAACAGCTATTTAAATATTAGCTATCATCATGATTTATTCCCTAAGAGTTTTGTGGTTGAAATAAATCTTCCCTCTGTCACTAAAATTGGGGATGAGTCTCTCAGAATTAAACTGTAACAAAGGAAATGTGTCCATAACTAAGACCCTTCTATCTTAGTACAACCTTCCAGAGCTTATGTTTCATTGGCATAGTCTTTGAAAACCTGGGTCACTTCTGCAGCACCAAGGACACATCAGATGATGGCACTCATGGTCAATTGAAAACTTAGCTCAAATACTCCAAACTTATCTTTTGTTGCTGTTGTCCCCATACTTCACTTACCACTTCCATTCAGTTCCCACCATATGACCAATATAAAGGAACATCTTTCTTTAGTAGGCAATGCTGAGTTCCCTCATAAACACCGATTCCATTGAAAGCAAACCAAAGAGACACTAAGAGGAAAGTAAGAATATAGCACATCTTAATTAATTTCAGGTTGGACTTCCATTTTGTCCATTACCCGATTTTCTTGAGGCCAAGTCTGATTTTTTTCCCCAGGCCTTGGGCATATAGAGCAATGCTAATTTTCTTAGATTTTTGCAATTGATATGTGGATAGATCGGGATATGTTTTCCCCCTGTCTTCAATGATGAATCATTCTTGTTTGTTCTAGATGCTTCTGGACTTGCTACCCTGTGTCATTCCTAACTGGTGCCAGTTTTTGATAAATGACACCAGTAAGGCCTGGTGTACTACCGCAGGTCCCTATTTTCCTTCTGAGTTTGAAAGTAATGATTTTAGAGATGACCAAATGGCTAATGAGCCTTGCCCCCAGGAGCTAAGCACAAAAGGAGCTCTCACTAGCCTATCAGAAGGCTTCTTTGTAAATGGTGGGAGCTAGAGAGAGCAAGATGAATGGACGTTTGTGTATCATATACTTTGAGAATTGAATAGAGGATTTATGGCATTCCTTGACTTGACACACTTCACACTTGTCATGTTGGCACATTGCATTATATTCTACTGCCCATGGGGCTTTTGATGATGTTTGAGAAACAGGTAATAGATGTCTCAGTGCTATATCCATACATTTGTGGGAAAAGATCAAATATTAAAAACAAAGATACAGTAAAATCCTGCCCAACCAACCAAACAAAAACACACATCTCTTCTTTACTGTACCATCACCACCGACTGCCTTACCTTTTGATAAAATTTGTTCCTCTAGCTAGTAAGATGAGTCACATGGGACAATGAATGTCACAAACTAAAATTTTAGTTTTATGAATTTATTGCATATGGGTATATATACATATATACATATAGATCAGTGATCTATATAGATCTATATAGATCAATGATATAGTAGATATATACATGCATTGCCCACATAAATGTGTATATATGTGTGTACACATATGTCTACACAAATGCATTATCTATGTATATAGCTCTGGAAAACCAGGCTTCAATAAAGCCCATTGGAATTCAAATGGAACTATCTGAATATCCTTGAAACCCAATCACTCTGGCTCTCACTGATTAGCCAATAATGGGTTCCAGCCCAAGTTTCACTTGCTCATTGTTTGATTTTTGATGGCTCAGAGTGAATGGAAATAGCAATTATTTTTGTTCTAGCCAGAAATTTTGACAGTCTTCTTCCAGACTGATTTTTTTTTTTGAAAAGGCAAACTAAGCCACCTTTTGTCTCAATTCTTGCCTAGCTTTTTATTCACTGAACGGGTGTTGCCTCAGGCAGACTGAGACCTAAGAAAGACCTTGGCTTAAAAAGGCCTTGCAAGGTCTCGCCCACATCTGGGGTCATTATCAGTCATCCTGACCTATGTCTTGCCATTGGACTCAGATGACTTTGGATGACAGTGAGGCTGATGACTTTGTACACTCCTGCCTCATTTAAATCCAATTCACTTGCAAGTCAAGACTTCACACTGCTGATCTCACAGGTCCTCTTTGAGAACAAAAGATGAACAGCAGTCTATGTGTGTGTGTGGGTGCATATATTTTATATACATATAATATATAAAATTAAATAGTTTAAAACTGCACTAAAACTTTTGGGATAATGTATATATGTGTGTATGCGTGTATGAATGAAGCAGCATGGCTCTACAAGAAATCAGACTCAAACCTAAGAGGACCTGGGATCCAGTCCTGCCTCTGACACCTACTGCCCATGTGACGCTGGGCAAATCACAATGCTCTAAACAGCTCCCTAAATCTATAAATTGCCAAACTATATTGTTAGACAGAATTGTTTCCTCACCAGAGGCAACTAGGTGGCAGAAACTGGACCTGGAGTCAGGAAGACCTCAGTTCAAATCCAGCCTCAGATACTTCCTAGTTGTATAAGCCTGAGAAATTCGCAGCTTCTATATGCTTCAGTTTCCTCAACTGTAAAATGGTGGTAATGATAGCACCATCTTTCCAGGGTTGTTATGAGGATCAAATGAAATATTTGTAAAGCTCTTAGAACTGTGCCTGACACATAATAGACACTTAACAAATACTTGTTCCCACCCTTTCTTCCTTCCTTTCCAGGTGTCCTCCATACCAATGAAATCACAGGTCTGGTCCCTATCCTATAAAAATGAATATAAGTATACAGGGTTCATAGTTATTATGCTGGAAATAACTCTGCAATAGTTAAAGACTTCACTGTTCATTTAAAATTTAACCTATCTGTGTCTTGGTTTCTTCATTTGCCAATTGCTGATAATATATGCTTGACCGATCTTTATAGAGTTGTTGGGAAGACTGAATTAGATGCTTCCTCTGAAAGCACTTCGGAATGTACAAAGTACTATGCAACAGTACAGGTGAACACAATACATATGTGCACAAACATCTTCTGAAGCTCTGAGAAATGGGCAACTTGCAAAAATGATTGCTTATATTTTACTGGTATGTTTTTTGAAATAACAAGTACTAGAAGGTGATAACATTAGGCTCCTGTTCTGCTTCTTGGCTTATGGTAATACAATCTGCTAAGATCCTTGTAGTAAAAACTAAAAATCATGAGAAGACATTAAATAATACAAGTAGAAAAAGAAAAGAAAAAATATGCTAAAGCCCTGTATCTGACCAGTTATTTCTGGTTGATTTATCTTTCTGGTATTCTAGCAGTTCTTATTCTCTCTCTCTCTCTCTCTCTCTCTCTCTCTCTCTCTCTCTCTCTCTCTCTCTCTCTCTCTCTGTCATATAAGACATTTCTATATTGGTCGTTTTGTATAAGAAGACTCAAATAAAATAAAAAAATGAAAGAAAGGAAGAAAGTGAAAAATATCATGCTCCAGTCCATATTCAATCAATATCAGTTCATTCTCTGGAAGGAGAGAGTATGTTTCATCATTAGTCCTTTGGGATTATCTTGGATCAATATATTGCTGAGAATAGCTAAGCCATTCACAATTCTTCATTGAACAATATTGCTATTATTGTGTACAACCTTCTGTTCACTTAACTATGCATCAGTTCATGTAAGTTTTTCCTGTTTTTTCTGAAATCATCCTGCTTATCATTTCTTATAGCACAGTAGTATTTCATTGCAATCATATGTCACAGCTTGTTTAGCCATTCCCTAATTGATGGGATCCCTTTGATTTCTAATTCTTGGCCACCATAAAAAGAACTATTTTTTGTACAACAAAATATTTTGTACAAATAGGTCTTTTTCCTTTTTGGGGATTGTCTTTGAGATATAGATCTATCAGTGGTATTTTTGGATCAAAGGGTATGCACAGTTTTATAGCCCTTTGACCATAGTTCCAAAATGCCCTCCAGAATGGTTGGAAGAGTTTACAACTTCACCAATAATGCATTAGTGTCCCAGTTTTTCCACATCCCTCCAACATCCAACATTTTCCTTTTTTGTCATATTAGCCACTGTGATAAGTATGAGGTGGTACTTCAGATTTGTTTTAATTTGCATTTTCTAATAGTTATCTAGAGCATTTTTATATAACTGTAGATAACTTCGATTTTTTTGCTGAAAAATGGCTTCATTTCTTTTGACCATTCATCAACTGGGAAATGACTTGTATTTTTTTTAGAATCTCTATATATTTGAGAAATGAGGCCTTTATCAGATATACTTGCTACAAAAAGTTTACCCCCAGTTTTCTGCTTTCCTTATAATTTTTGTTGCATTGGTTTTGTTTGTACAAAAACTTTTTAATTTTATATAATCAAAATTATCTATTTTACATTTTGCAATGCGCTCTGTGCTTTCTCTGGTTCTAAATTCTTCCTTTATTCATATAGCTGAGAGAAAAACTATTCTTCTCTCTTTAATTTGCTCATGGTGTCTTCCTTTATGTGTAAATCATGTACCCATTTTGACCTTATCTTGGTATATTGTGTTAGATATTGGTCTACACCTAGTTTCTGCCATACTATTTTTCAATTTTTGTCAAATAATGAGCTTTTGTCCCCAAAGTTTGGATCTTTAGCTTTATCGTATACTAGATTACTATGGTCATTTATTATAATGCAATTTGTACCTAATCTATTCCACTGATCCACCACTTTATTTCTTAGCCAATATCAGATTGTTTGGATAATTACCACTTTATAATGCAGTTATATAATGCAATCTACTATGGCTAGATAGCCTCTTTCCCATTTTTTTCATTAATTGTCTTGATATGCTTGAGCTTTTTGTTCTTCCACATGAATTTTGTTATTATTTTTTCTAGCTCTATAAAATAATTTTTGATAGTTGGATTGGTATGGCACTGAATAAATACAATAATTTAGGTGGAATTATCATCTTTATTATATTAGTTCAGCCTACACGTGAACAATTAATGTTTTTCCAGTTGTTTAGATCCAATTTTATTTATGTGAAAATTATATGTGTTCATATAATTCCTGGGTTTTTCTTGGCAGGTAAACTCTCAAGTATTTTATGTTGTCTATGGTTATTTTAATTGAAATTTCTCTTTCTATCTCTTGATGCTGAGCGTTGTTGGTAATATATTGAAATACTAATGATTTATGTGGGTTTATTTTGTATCCTGCAACTTTGCTGAAATTGCTAATAATTTCAAGTAGTTTTATAGTTCATTCTCTAAAATTCCCTAAGTATACCATCATATCATCTACAGAGAGTGATAGTTTTATTTCTTCATTGCCAATTCTAATTCAATTTCTTTTTCTTCTCATTGCTATAGCAAATATTTCTAGTACAATATTCAAAAAATAGAGGTGATAATAGACTTGCTTCACCCCTGATTATGCTGGGAAGGCCTCTAGCTTATCCTCATTACAGATAATGCTTGCTTATGGTTTTTAGATAAACATTAGTTATCATTTTAATGTAAGCTCCATTTATTCTTATGCTCTCTAGTGTTTTTAATAGGAATGGGTGCTATATTTTGTCAAAAGTCTTTTCTGCATCTATTGAGATAATCATATGATTTCTGTTGGTTTTGTCATTGATATGGTCAATTGTGCCAATAGTTTTCCTAATACTGAACTAGTCCTTCATTCCTGATATAAATTCTACCTGATCATAGTAGGAACAAATAGTTCATATAAACATTCAAACATATTGTATGATCCTTGTGATACATTGCTGTAATCTCTTTGTCAGTAATTTATTTAAAAATTTTATAGCAATATTCATTTAAGAAATTGATCTTTAATTTTCTATCTCTGTTTTGGCTCTTCTTGGTTTGAGTATCACATCCTATTTGTGTTATAAAAGGAATTTGTTAGGATTCCTTCTTTTCCTATTTTTCCAAACAGTTTATATAACTTGGGATTGATTGTTCTCTAAATGCTTGGTAGAATTCACTTGTGAATCCATCTGCTCCTGGGAATTTTTTCTTAGGAAGTTCAATGATGGCTAACAAGCCTATTTCTTTTTCTAAAATGGGGCTGTTTAGGTATTTTATTTCTTCTCCTTGTAATCTGGATAATTTATATTTTTGTAGATATTCATCCATTTCATTTAGATTGTCAAATTTATTGGCATATAGTTGGGCAAAATAGCTCCTAAAATTGGCTTAATTTCCTCTTCATTGGTGGTGAAGTCACCCTTTTCATTTTTTATACCAGTAGTTTGGTTTTCTTCTTTCCTTTTTTAATCTTATTAACCAATGGTTTATTTATTTATAAAAGCAGTTGTTAGTTTTATTTATTACTTCAATGGTTTTCTTACCTTCAATTTTATTATTCTCTCCTTTGACTTTCAAGATTTCCAATTTAGTGTTTAGAGATTTTAAAATTTAATTTGTTGCTTTTTAGTTGTATGTCCAAATTATTGATCTACTTTTTCTCTATTTTACTGATGTAAGTAATTAGAGATATAAATTTTCCCCTAAGTACTACTTTGGCTACATCCCATAAATTTTGGTATGTTGTCTTATTGTTGTTATTTTCTTTAAGAAAATTATTGTTTTTATGAATATCTCTTTGACGCACTTGTTTTTTTAGGATTAGGTTATTTAAATTCCAATTAATTTTTAATCTCTGTTTCCATTGTCTGTAATTGAATGTAATTTTTATTGCATTATGGTCTGAAAAAGGATATGTTTACTATTTCTGCCTTTCTGCATTTGGTTGTGAGGTTTTTATGTCCTAAAACATGATCAGTTTTTTTTGTAGGTGCCCTGTACTGCAGGGAAAAGATATAATTCATTTTACTCCCTTTCAGTTTTCTCTAGAGCTCTCTCATGTCTAACTTTTCCAGAATTTTATTCACTTTCTTGATTTCTTTCTTGACTATTTTTTGGTTGCAGTTATCTAGTTCTAAGAGGGGGAAGTTGAGGTCTGTCACTAATATAGTTTTATTATCTATTTCCTCCTGTAATTAATTCAATTTCTTCAAAAATTTAGATGTATATCATTTGGTGCATATGTGTTTAGGACTGATATGACTTCACTGTCTATGGTACATTTCAGCAAGATATAGTTTCCCTCTTTATCTCTTTTAATTAGAACTATTTTTGCTTTTGCTTTGTCTGAGATCATGATTGCTACCCCTACTTTCTTTGCTTCAGCTGAAGCATAATAGATTCTGCTTTAGACCCTTACCTTTACCCTGTGTGTATCTCTCTGCTTCAAATGTGTTTCTTTTAAGCAACATATTGTAGGATCCATTCTGCTATGGACAGACAGTAAGGCACTGACCAGTGGCAAAGCCCCACCCAGGGGCTGGCCAACAGTGAAATCCTGCCCCTGGGGATGCTATTTCCATAGCAGCCCAGCAGCAGGTCCCCATCCCTCAGCAAATCAGCAACAAAATTACTCCTCAAGAGCCTACTATCAGAGATAAACATAATACATATGGATGATGTATTTCTACTCTTCTATGATATATTTGGCCATGCTCAGAGCTTTCAGGCCTCTATAATATCAATACCTTCGACAAATATATATTCATTTTTATGGGATAGGGATTGGGATGAGATCTATGATTTCATTACAACATGGTCAATGATGATTGTGTCCTTAACAACATAATGTCTGATCCTTTATTTTCTTGGGCATGTCTATGACAGTTTCCAAGACTCTGGTAAGTTGAAGTTTTATAATACTAACAGACACATAAAAACACCTACAGAAAAAGCTCTATTGTGAAGAGCTTGTTGCTTCTTGTCTTTCATTCTTCAAGAGGACCAAGATGACTATTATATTGAGGTCAAGGTAAAGTGTGTCTGACTGTGACTGATCAGACCAATAGAAGCTCAGAAGGTTCTACCACAGATCAGGAACAAATAGTCCATATAAACATTTAAAGTAGAGGTGTCTCTAAATCTATGGATCACATATTTCTTTTGAGCTACTGCAATTCTGCTTTGCTCATAGAACACAGCACTTTTTTTGGTTTGAGCATGCCATACTGGGCACTCCTATGCTGGTGTCTCCCCATGTCTCACAGTCAATTCCAAAGCACTTCAGAGAGGCCATGAGAGTTTTCTGGACATTCTTGCTATTGGAAAGCACATGAAAGCCTTTACCTTGCAAAATGGCATAAACTGACAATGCCAATAGGTTCAAGAAGAGTATGTCATTTAAATTCAAGTCACTGATCTGAAACAAGTTATTTAGGAAAAATAGGAGTATAGTCTTAGCCTTTTTGAAACACATAAAAGTCAACTCTCTACCAGTCATCCCTTGGGCCTCTGCTGGAGAGATAACATTATTCATGCAATCTTTGGCAGCAGAATCATGACATTAGAATACTATCGTACTATCATTGAATTTTCAGTCAAATAAAAACCTTTAATATTTTTACTTGAAATTCTGCTTAGTCATGTCTCTTCTATCCTGTGCTCTTAGAGTTAGTTTTTGATACCTATGTTGAAGACTTTTCATTTACCTTTACCAATTTTTAAAGAAAGATTTGGTTTATTTCTATCACTTCTGTGTGAGAGGATCCTAGAACTGGAGCTCATAGAGATAGTGTGGTGTAGTAGAAAGAGCAATGGCCCTGGAGTCAGAGGACCTAGATTCAAGATGTACTATTTGTGTGATATTGGGTACAACCCTCCACCTGTTGGGACTTCAACTTCCTCATCTTTAGTAATATAAAATGAGGGTGTTGTAGGTCATGTAGCAGATAGAGTGCTAGACTTACAGTCAGGAAGACCTCACTTCAAATTCTCCCTCAGACAAACACTGACTGTGTGTCATGTAACTTCTGTTTAATCCACTGGAGAAGGAAATGGCAAACCATTCAAATATCTTTGCCAAGATAACCTCATACAGGATCACAAAGAATCAGACTTGCTTGAACAAAAATCAGTTTTTGGGTAGCTATGAGAGTCACAAAGAGACAAATATGCCTGGGGGCGGGGGGTTTAAGGAAAACCATCCCAAGACTTAGGGATATAAAGATGTAGAATGAACTATCTTAGTAGAGAATGGATTTTACACATCCCTGTTAAAACTAGATCACCAATGATAATACACATGGTAATCGGGATTCTTTTATCAGATATGAGGCAATTTTGATGGCTGCAAGGTGCCTTCAAATTCTAAAAATCTTTATATACAATATAAGTCCACAAGAAAACTATATAGTAGTGCATACATTGATCAGATTATGCAAATGATTATAAAAGGGATCTGATTACAACATAAGCATGGTCCCCACCACCAGGCATTTGTATTTATACTTCTGGTTGTAGAAATCCACTGACGTTATTGAATACCATTTAAAATAACTATAGACAATATAAAATATCTGGGAGTATATCTGCCAAGACAAATCCAGGACCTATATGAACATCATTATAAAACACTTTGTATACAAATAAAATTAGGGAAATATTAGTTGTTCGTAGTGGGCTGATCCAAGATAATAAAAATGACACTTCTATCTAAACTCATTTATTTATTCTGTGCCATCCCAATTAAAATGCAAGAAAAAATTTTTGAGCTAGAAAAAAATAATAAAATTGATGTGGAAGAAGAAAAGGTCAAGAACTGATTCCCACAACTCAAGACTCAAGATTATCAAAGAAATTAATGAAAAAAATGTAAAGGAAGAAGGTTCCAGATCCAGTTCCAGATCTTAAACTGATAAGGCATTAATTGCCAAAAACTATCTGATACTAGCTAAGAAACAGAATGGTAGATTAGTGGAATAGAGTAGTTATGCATGTGCAATAATAAATGACTATTGTAAACTCGTGTTTGATAAATGTAAAGATCTAATCTTTTGGAATAAGAACTCATTTTTTGGTTGGAAAAACTCTTGGAAAGCTGGAAAGCAGTCTGAGAGAAAATAGACACCATTTACCAAAATATAGTCAAAATGGACACATGACCATAGGGAGATATCATAAGTAAACTAGAGGAATATATTACCTCAGGTTTCTGTATAAGAGAAGAATTTATGAAAAAATAAGAAATAGCACTCTGAGATGTGAAATTGAGAATTTTCTTTACATTAAGTAAAAAAGTGTCTTGCTTTGGTTTTTTGGTTTTTTTTTACAAATAAAACCATTGTAGCCAAGATTAGAAGAAAAGCAGAAAAATTGAGGAAAAAAAAATTGTAGTCAGTTTTTCAGATAAAGGCCTTATATCTTAATATATAGAGAATTGAGTCAATTTTAAAAGAATTTCAGTCTTTCTCCAATTGATAAATGATCCAAGATATGAATAAGCAATTTTTAGAAGAAGAATGCCAAGCTATAATTAGTCATATAAAAAATGCTCTAAATCATTATTGATTGGAGAAATGTAAATTAAAACAACTCTGAGATATTATCTTGTGCCTTTCAGGTTAGTTAAAATAAAAATAGGGGAAAATGACAAATGTTGGAGGGGATGTGGAAAAATTAAGACACTACACTATTGGTAGAGTAGTGAACTGATCCAACCATTCTGGAGAATAATTGGAACTATGCTCAAAGTGTAATAAAACTGTGTATACCTTTTGATACAGCAATACCTTTAGTTGGTCTGTACCCCAAATAGATGATAAAAAAAGGGAAAAGGATTTACACATACAAAAATATTTACAATAGTTCTCTTACAATTCAGGGGATGCTCATCAGTTAGGAAATGGCTAAATAAACTGTGGTTTATGATTATGATGGAATACTATTGTGTGTAAGAAATGATGAGCAGGTTAATTTTAGAAAAACATGGAAACACTTACATGAAATAATAAAGAATGAAATGGGCATAACCAAGAGAATGCTGTATACTGTTGTGACAAACTTGTTTGAAGAGTATCTGTGAATGCCTGCATTATTCTGAATAATATGATCATTAGTATCAACTACAAAGGACTTATAAAGGAAGATGCTATCCATCTCGAGAGAAAAAACTGACATATGGAAGTATGTATCATATGGTTCTACATACATATCTACATGAATTATTGGCCTTCTCTAAAATGGGGTTGGGAGGCAGGGAAGGAGACAACTTGGAACTCAAAATGTAACAAATAAATACACAAACAAATGAATGGAAATGAACTTAAGTCCAACCTAGAATATAGAAAAGTAATTTACTAGGATGCCCTTTTCAGGAGAGTTTGCCACAAATCTAGATATTACTGACTTCAGAAAACAGTTCTTTCAGAAGGTCTAACTTTGCAATATTTTGTACTACTCTCAAACTGCAAAAGAATTCTTAAACTGTGCAGAAATCCTACTCAGGGAACTCCTAGCCCACATAGCCCTTTGGTGCCTTTGATCTGATCACTGATTTAACATTTTGTGAAGGTCAGTCCTTTTGCTGTGCTAGTGGTTTGGGGCAGTGGAGTCCAGGGAGTAGAGGACCATAAATTAGGACGCCTTGGCTTTAGTCCTGGTTATTGCACAGAATGATTGTCCATGAGCAAATCT
This sequence comes from Notamacropus eugenii, assembly GCF_028372415.1. NCBI lineage: Eukaryota > Metazoa > Chordata > Mammalia > Diprotodontia > Macropodidae > Notamacropus > Notamacropus eugenii. The sequence goes on from NC_092872.1 coordinate 636,144,971, forward strand.
CTTAAACTGCTTACTTCTTCTCTACTCCTTCTGTGATTCATGTATCTGTTCTATTTGCTCTTAAAGAACCCTGTGATATTGTAAATAGTCAATTCAATTCAATAAGCTTGTAAGTACCTACATTATGCTAGGCACTTTGTAGTCACTTAAAAAGAGTCTCTGCCTTCAAAGCGCTTATATTCTGGTGGGAGAAGGGAGGCTATAGAAGAAATACAACATATGCATAAATAAGTGTAATATAAAATCAATTGAGGAGAGGATCAGGGAAAGCTTCAGAATGAAGAAGTTATTCCGAGTTGAAAGAATTTCAGTCTTTCCCATTTTGATCAATGGTCAAAGACCATTAAAGGAAGGCAAGATGTCTGATTCTGAGAATAAATGAGATGGTTGTAGGAGAGATGCTAAATACTTCCACGGTGCTAATGTCTTCTTAACAACAAGGACAAGGGCCAGGCCAAGGACAGTAATCCTTGGTCATTATAGTCCGTTTTCATCAGTGTTTTAAGTGTAGAATGAAGGGGATGTTGGACTATTTTTTCAGCCTATCCTTTCATGTAAGTGATTCTTTGTTATTTCTCTAAACACAATTCTTCAGAGGGAAGAGCTCCCTTAGAACAGATGTCTCTGGCAGAATGGTGTGACCAGTTGTCTCTTGGACCCATATTGCGGAATGATGCCTAAGATGCAATGATTCTATCTTCCTGTAGTGACCTGCCCCACAATCAGTATTGCTGCTTGACCCTCTCATCTGCTGTTCCTTCCTTCTCTTCTTTCTTCCCTTTCTGCCTTCTCCTGCTTTTATTTGGGCATTCATCCATTTCACATTTTGTCATAGAGTGTTCAGGTGTATAAGTGTGTGTATATGTACATGCACCTGTATGCTATATGATACAATGCCCATGTACACCTTGCATCCTGCTGACACCAGAGGGACTAAAACAAGAATATAATAACTATAATAACAGTTCTTCAAAGCAATGATCCCAGACAGCCAAGAGGTATTCAGGGGACGTTTTTTCCTTTGATACTTTTTGTATCATTTTTAGTGGTTTATTATTATTTTTTTAATGTGCTTGTACCTGGAGTTCACTCTACCTGAGATGTGCCGGTAAGCTGGCATCCCACTCTCTCCTGTAGTACAATCTAGCCAAATACAAAAAGGGATTCTTATCATACCTTGTGGACTCCAGCCGAGGGTTATCACCATTTGGTATCCTTTACTCAGCTGCATTCCTTGTTCATTACTAGGTTGACAAGGAAAGAAACATGCTCTTTTCTGCAGTGTCTTGGCTTCCTGACCCTATTCTGGGCAGGAATTGTATGAGAAACACATGCTGGCTTTTTTTTCTGCTTGATACCTTGTTAGCTCACCTCAAGCTAGTATGGACCAGTAGGAGCCCATAGGCAACAACTTTTTAAAGAGATTGTCTCTTGGATTGATCTCCTTTTTGTTTTCTGAAGCTTCCTTTCTCAACACTACCAGCAGGTGAGTGGAAAGAAAAGATAGATTTGACTATACCCATGAGCTGGTCCCAAGGCTGAAGCCAAGAACCAGTGTGTGTCAAACACCTAGGTCTTCTGTGGTTGTGAATCTGTGTGCCTGGGCTTTAGCAAGGGGACAGGGCAACCTTCTCATCAAAACTGAAGGCCCAGTACAATAGCACAATCATGGCACTTTCCAAATGGGCTTCAGACTTTGATGTTTTAGTTTGTTTATGGCTGACAAAACACAGCTTTTTCATTTCTAACTGGGAAAATGGTTTTAAGAGGGTTATAAAATAGCTTAGAGTTTTCTTGGCCATCAACCAGCTATGTCAAATCAGCATTTAATGGTTTAAGTGTAAATGAATCACAAGCATGTGGATTAAATTTCCCTCCAAGTACACACTGGATAGACAATGGGGGAAACTGGCTGGCAAAGCATGGTCTTGGTTTCAACAAAAGTCAGGAGGGCTTGAAAAAGTAGGTTGCCAACATGGCCAGCCTTGAAGGCATGACTGGAGTTGTCTGTGAATAGCCTGATCCAGTGCCTAGCACTTGATTCTTGCCCTTCTGATGGGTCACTGAGGGGTAAGCCTAAGGTATAAAAGTTTTTAATCATGATTGCTACAACAGTCAAGTTGTTGGGGGGTTATTTTTCATCTTGCTAGTGAACACAGAAACCAAGAGCCAGAAGGAAAGAACAAAATGAATATGTGGGATAAAAAAGGCTCACCATGTATATGATCTGTTGTTATTTTTTTCCTTCACATTCCCCCTTTACCATTCCATGGATGCAGGGAAAGCATGGCTGTTGGAAACAATGACTAAAAAGATACATCACATTCAAGCTAGTGCAAAATCTTTCAAATAAATGATGTCAAAAATAAGGCATTTCCTTAGCTTCCCCAAACCAGATTACAAAGTGAAGTGACCTAAGTGAGATAACATTCATAAAATATATGGAGTTTAGAGCTGTCCAATCTGTTAGAAGGCAGCACAGAGTTTCAGAGTGTTTGCTACTTGTTGACAATGCATAGTTTTTGACTATGCAGGTTCTGCTGGCATTAAATGAACAAGCTGGTCATCTGGAAACATTACCCACAGGCTAAGAGCAATGACCTATATTTATCATTCTAAAACCACCCAGATGTTCATTTTATGGAGGGTTAGCTATGCCTAAACACATCTTGGCCTCTCACTTTGGTTAAAAGATGGCTCAGAAATATTTTCACGACAGATGTATAGCATATTCAAATTAAAATAAGCCTCAGTTTTCGTATAATTAAAACCTCTCATTTTATAAATCAGGTAACTGAGGCCCAGAGAGGTTAAATAATTTAGCCACACGGGAAAACTGAGACTTGTTGCTAGTCCAGTGAGCGTCTACTAGACTATATTTCTCACTTGGATCTCATTTGACTTTCAGTGGTGGTTGTTGTCATTCATTCTTGAAGAGGACCAAAATGACATCACTGTGATAAAGTAAAATTTCAGTGTGTCCAACTGTGGCTGATCAGACCAACATGAACTCAGAATGCTCTACCACAGGTTGGGCACAGATAGTCCATGTGAATATTTGGGGTGGTTACTCCAAATTTGTGCATCCTGTGTTACCCTTGTACTGTTTCAATTCTGCTTTGCTCACAGAGCACAGCACCTTCTCTGATGTGGGCACACCTTGCTGAGCAGTCCTATGCCAGTGTCTCCCATGTCGCACAGTCATATTCAAAGTTCTTGAGAGAGACCTTGAGAATGGTGAAATATGGTCAAAGGATGGTTTCATATTGGACAGTAAATATGTGTGGTCTGACAGTAATTTTGCAGGTTACCTTCTACTGATTTGCATTCATTTTTTTGCATTGGTATTTATTATTTTGGTGTTTTGATGAAGATGAGGGGCACAGTAGATAGAGCACTAAGGTTGAAGTCAGGAAGACCTGGGTTCAGGTCCTACCTCAGACATTTACTAGCAGGGTCACCTTGGACATGTCATTTAATCTCTGTCTGGCTTAGTTTTCTCAACTGTAAAATGGAAATTATAATAACACCCACTAAGGCCACTGTGAGGATCAAAGGAGATAATATTTGTACTTGGCACAGTACCTGGCACAAAGTAGGTACTTAATAAATGCTCCTTTTCTTCCCTCTACACATGACACCAGTATCTTTCCCTTCAATGCTCAGATTAAGGAAAGGGACAATTCAGTTCAACTCAGTTCAATAAACACTTAAGTGCCTACTAGGAGCAAGGCACTATACTAGGACTTGAGATTACAGAGATAATGGAAAAGCCCCTGCCCTCAAGGAGCATACATTTCATAGGGAAGAAATTATACAAACATTTATAAATACAAAGTAATTTCCCAGGATGTGAGGGAGGGAGGTTGAGGGATTGAGAAGAACACTAGCAATTCATAGTTGCTCCCCTCTTTCCCCTCCCCTCCTTTCCCTCCCTTCCCTTTCTGTTCCTTTCCTTCCTCTTCCCTTTCCTTCCTTGCTTATTGACACCTATTAAAATGTAATTTTATTCATTAGTGATTATTTCATTTATTTTTCAATTCCCAGCAACTCTCATAGTACCTACAGTTAATAAATGTGCGAATTGATTAAGGATAGAAGAATCCCCAGTGTTCACATACTTGAAACGACAGACTGAGAACATTTGCCTTCTCTCCTTTCTACACATGATTCCCCCATGTCTGGAATGCACTCTATCCTTACTTCTACCTTTAGAATCCCTAGCTTCCTTAGAAATGTAGCTCAGAGGCATTCTCTTACACAAGATCTGTAAATCATCTCTGCTCCCCCTGCTCCCACCCCCAGCACTCTTCCTTTTATTTATATTTCCTTATATTTCTTTGTGTTTTATATTTACTCACTCATTATACCATTAGTTATGAATTAGCTACACCATTAGGTGCTAATATTCTCTCCATTCCTCTACCTTCCACCATAAGAAATTATATTTATGAATGTTTGTATAATTTTTTTTCCTATAAAATGAATGCTCCTTGAGAGCAGGACTTTTTCATTACTATCTATCCATCCCCAAGTCCTAGTACAGTGCCTAGTTCTTAGTAGGTATTTAAGTGTTTATCAAGCTGAGTTATACTGTATTGTTCCTTTCCTTAATCTGACCATCAAAGGAAAAGATATTGATGTCATTAGGTAGAGGCCTCATACCTTTCAGCTACCTGTGTCAAATCCCAATTCTTTCTGAATTTGCTCATTCACTTCCCCTTGCTCTTACATTAGGGGTTCCAAATTCCCAGAGCTAGTCTACTACTACACAGTTGCATTTGATAAGTTGTTTTGTTTGTTTGTTTGCTTGGTAGTTGAGATGGATTGAATCGTCCTCCTTGATCTAAGAAAAGAAAGACAATGGTATTATCCAATCCATCCATAAATCCCAGAAAGAAGTCAAGATTCCTTGTTCTGTGAATAGAAGTCACTGGCCGCAAGGAAGCAATGGTACCTAATATATGTTTGCTCCTTAAAGGAGAGAGATTTTTCAGAGAATTTGTCACCATGTTTCAGCATTAACACTAAAGGTCTGTGTGGGTAGTTCTTTACTAATGAGTTGATGCTATTTCAGTAAGGCCAGGCAATAAAATCCATATCCTCTTTAGAGTCGCACCAACAGCAAAAACTCAGCAAGCTGGAGTGTCTGGGTCATACCCACAGCCTTCTCCTTCTGCCAACATACAGAGCAGATCAGCTTGTCTGAGGGTAACAGTTGCAAAGATTCTCAGGACAAGTCTGTCTTTCTGTATAGATACAATTAAAGTGAAATCAAACAAACAGCTTTAGCTTCATTTAATTTAAGAATGTATCCAGTTGACAAAGAATTATAAATTGAGGGGACACCATAAATTGGGGAATGGCTGAACAAGTTGTGGTATGTGACTATAGTGGAATACTATTGTCCCATAAAAAGTGGTGAGCAGGAGGATTTCAGAAAAACCTGGAAAGACTTATGTGAACTGATGCTTCGTGAAGTGAATAAAACCAGAACATTGTACAGAGTAACAGTAACATTGGGCAAAGATCAACTTTGATAGACTTAGCTCTTCTCTGAAGTGCAGTGATCTAAGACAATTCCAGAATATTCATTATGGAAATACTATCCACATCCAATGCAGAATGAATCAGAAAATTTTCTTTTTTTTCCTTCCTCATGTTTTTTTTTCCCTTTTCTGATTCTTCTTTCACAACATGACTAATATGGAAATATTTTTTTTAAAGAACATATCCAGTACCCTTAATTCCAGGTTCTTAAGGCAGCAAGGAATAGTGCAAAGAGGAAGTCATGTAGTCAAAAGGCCTAGGTTCAGAATGGTAGAACCTTTTTTTCAAATCCTGGCACCACCACTTACTATCTATGTGACCTTGGACAAGTCACCTCATCTTTTTGTGTCTTCATTTACTTATTTATAAAATGAGGATTATAATAATTGCTGTACCTACATCACAGAATCATGGGGGGAAAACACTCATAGATAGATAGCTCTTATAGCATTATCAATATAGGTATGCACTTTTATTGGAATTAGAATAGTATGTTGGAAATGGTACTGGATTAAGATTCAGAAGACTTAGATTCCAAGTTTGTATTCACTGCCTCAGTTTCTTCATTTGTTAAAAGGTACCATAATATAGCCATGCCCAAAATAGTGGGGATAATGAACCCTGTGAAATGGATGTACTCATTGGAATTCACGCCTTTCGAAGTTGTAATTACGTAAAATATGGTAATTGGTTCCAGTGAACCAATGAAAATATGCAGTGGGAATTAGAATAATCCAATCCCTTCATGAAATTCATTCTTTGTACTGACTGGTACTTTTACTACCTAACTCTTAGTGTTGTTGTGAGATCAAATGATGTAATGTATATAAAGTATTTTGTTTGTAAACATCTGATATTATCATTCTTGGGTAGGAATTCACATTTCTTTCCACTTTTCTTACCTCTTCCCCTTTTGAAACTCCTGCACAGCTAGAAAGATTTTAACCCACTTCCCATTCTGCCCCAAAGGGACCTGTTTGAGGAAGTCAGTTTTGCAAATGTACTCGAATTATCCTAAGATTTAGACCTTAGAGATCATCTCTCTCTCTCTCTCTCTCTCTCTCTCTGTCTCTGTCTGTCTCTGTCTCTCTCTCTCTCTCTGTCCCTCTGTCTCTCTGTCTCTCTATCTCTGTCTCTGTCTGTCTCTGTCTCTGTCTCTCTCTCTCTGTCCCTCTGTCTCTCTGTCTCTCTATCTCTGTCTCTGTCTGTCTCTGTCTGTCTCTGTCTCTCTCTCTCTCTGTCCCTCTGTCTCTCTGTCTCTCTATCTCTGTCTCTGTCTGTCTCTGTCTCTGTCTCTCTCTCTCTGTCCCTCTGTCTCTCTGTCTCTCTGTCTCTGTCTCTGTCTCTCTGTCTCTGTCTGTCTCTGTCTCTCTCTCTCTCTGTCCCTCTGTCTCTCTGTCTCTCTATCTCTGTCTCTGTCTGTCTCTGTCTCTGTCTCTCTCTCTGTCCCTCTGTCTCTCTGTCTCTCTGTCTCTCTGTCTCTGTCTCTGTCTCTGTCTCTCTGTCTCTGTCTGTCTCTGTCTCTGTCTCTGTCTCTCTCTCTCTTCATCTTGAAAGCTCACTCTACACCTGGAGTTCACATCTCAGAAATTTTCTTTGCCCCTGTGATGTCTCCTGTGATCAGATGTTCCTTGATTTAAGAAACCTCCAAACCTTCATTTAAGAAGGATGACGAGGGTCAAATCTATCTCATTCCTCTCCAGGCTGCACTCTTTAGTCTTCCTCACTTTCTCTACCATAGTTTCACTCTTCTCCCCACTCCACTTCCAACTTCCTTTTTCTGTGTTGTTTTCCCCCATTAGAATGTAAGTTCCTTGAGAGCAAGGATTCTCTTTCTTTCTATTTTTATTTGTACTTCCACCATTTAGCCCAGTTTTTGTTACACAGTAAATGTTTAAATGCTTGGTTGACAGGGGATAAAAAGCCAAAGCCAGAATTTGAGCCTAGGTCATCTAGTCCTAAATCCAGTTCTCTTTCAGTTATATCACATTGTATTTTTCCCTATCAAAGATTAAGAGATGAAAAGGACTTTAGGACTACCCAGCTGAATGCCCTCATTTTAAAGATAAAGAAATTGAGACTCAGCAAAATTAAAAGATCCAAGCTCACAAGAGCTAAGATTTGAACCTTGGGCTTCTGATGCCTCTTCCTGTATTCTTTCCATTACACCATAGTAACTTTTCCTGTCACCTCTAGGATTAAATATAAAATCTTCTGCTTGGCATTCATAACTTGCCCTCCCTACTTGTCCAGTTTTCTTGTACTTTACTCCCTCTCTTCCCACAGACATACAATTCAGCGACCCTGACCTCTTGGCTATTCCTCAAACAAGAGGCTCCATCTACCAACTCCCAGCATTTTCAGTGGCTATCCTAGAACTCTCTCCCTCCTCATCTCTACCTTCTGGCTTCCACGACTTCCTTTAAGTCCCAGATAATAACGCACCTACTACAAGAAATCTTTATCAATCCCTCTTAATTCTACTACCTTTCTTCTGTTGATTATTTTCAATTTATCCAGTATATAGGTTGGACCATCTCCAGTTGTTCTGATCTCTGTCTGGTCACTGGACTCAGATGGCTCCTGAGGAGAAAGTGAAGTTGGTGACTTTGCACACTGCTACCTTACCTAAATCAATTACATGTCATGGCTTCACCTCCCAGATATCATGGTCCTCTTGGAGAATGAAGGGCAAACAAAGAGTGGTTTGCAAGTCATCTCTCCCCTTAGACTGTGAGTTCCTTGAGAGCCAAGATTGTCTTTTATCTTTCTTCATTTAACATACTGCCTGGCTTATCAAAGGAACTTAATCAATATTAACCGATTGACTAACTCTCCAGGTATCACAATCTCTAGGAAAAAAAATTTGAAGGAAGATTTGCTAACCAAAAAGCACACCAAAAGACTTAGCAAGACAGATTTAGGCTTGATGTAAGCCTAAGTAAGGCTTGTAAGGAAAAACTTCCTAATGATTACATCTCTCCAAAAATGGGATGGGTAACATTAAGAGGCAGTGACCTTGCTTCACAGAAAGGTCTTCAAACAGATACTTGACAACCACTGAGGTAGTCCGTTCAGGTAAAACATTTAGCTTGGTAAACTCGGCAGTCCTTCTAATTCTGAGGATTTGTGATTCTATATCTCTTATGCCTTTGTCTCTCTTTGGCAGCACAAATCTTACGTTGGCTAGAGGCAGAGAATTCTCCAAAATGATTTCAACTACTTTACCATAAAGATTTCAACTGGGACATGCTAACAATACAAGTCAGCTGGTGGCGGTGGTAAGTCCATGGGCATAGAAATGTGGATATTGACTTACTAAGACTGAATTAGACATTTTTTTTAAAAAAATCTCATTTTACTCTATGAGTCATAAGCTACAGTTGTTCCTGCCTTGCTGGATTTCTCCCTGGTGTTCCCTGACTCACACAAATAATTAAGGTTCTCTTTTTCCCTCCTAACAGCTCATACATTGCACACACCACCAATTTGTTATTCCAGTGAACGTTTTGTGTAGGTGTCTTAGGACCATTTTTAGTGATTCAGATGTTGATGATGGTTACACTTTTACTTGGACCTTACTCATGTTCTTCTCCTGCAACTAAAATTTCCCAAACTTGATCTTAGCCTCAAATTAGTGTTACTTACAATGTTTTTACAGCTTTTGTCTTTTTTCTTTACAAAAATTACAAAAAGAAAGTGAATAGAAAAGAAGCTGGCACTACAGTGGTTGATCTGTAAATGCCATGACTTCTCCAAGTGTTTTGCTCTTACTGAGACAGTCTCCTGGGCAATCTTAGAAAACAAATGAAAAAATAATGAAGTTGTAAGAGATTAAGAATTACTTTTGTGTATGTGGTCTTTCCTTGTCTTGCAATGTGGCAGTTTTTGAAGATTTAGGCAGGTTGGGCATATTTCCATCATCTAAAACTCTCACTGTATTATCTAGGAGGAAAATTATCCCTATTTAACTACTTCCATGTCTAGAATGTTTTATAAACATATGGGGGCAGGATTTAGCCCAAGGTATTCTTTGTAGGTAATTATGCAAGATTGGTCTTTAATATTACTGTTTTGGAAGTGGCATAGCTGTGGTTCAACGCTGCTATTTCACTGTGGTGATGAATACATTTTGGCGGCAGTTTCTTTTAAAGAGACTCACCCATTATTTTACAAAACTGGAAAACACATCTGGAAATCTACAGCAATATATTCAAATGAATGAGCATTTCATATCCAGGACCTCTTTCTTTACCTCATGTTCTGTGCAATAAGGAGCTTGTGAATAACCTGAAGAATATTTCTATAACACAGAGACTAACCAGAAAGACTCAATTGTCTACCCAGTGCAAAAACACCTGGTTGAAATGTGAATACATTAGTCCAATCAATTATTTGGCATCATTGAATGGAATGTAAAAGAATTTATTAAGTGCTTTCCATGTGGAAACCACTGTGCTAAGCTCTGGGGATACAAACAGAAAAATGAGATAATCCCTACTCTCAAGGAGCTCACATTCTAACTGGGAAAGACAATACAAAAAAGGTTTTATACACACACACACATACACACATGCACACACAATACACACACATTACTAGAATCATACACCTACACCCAAAGATCATTTTGTTGAATCTAATCTTTGTTTTAAATTCACACAAAAACTCACAAATATTTCAACTCAGTGACACAGTGTGGTATACTGGGGGAAAACATCCACTGATGAGTCAGGAAATGTCAGTTTTAGTCCCAGATATGCTGCTAACTAGCAGCTAGCTAGGTGATTTTGGGCATGTCCCTCAATCTCTCTAGGTCTTAGTTTTTTTATCCCACTTCTCGTTCTGATCCAGCAGATTCTTGTTTATTATGTGTAATAGCCTAACAATGTCTAAGCCAAATGCCTTATAATAATAAGAGACTCCTATCTTTGGAAAAATCTAACTGTGCCATTTAGTTTCAAACATCCTTGTATATATCTAGTATCTGGGGCAGTCCTTCTCATATGTGCACCCCCAAAAAGCTACCCCAGGTCCAAGATACTCTATAGGTTAATACCCATACCTCTTCATAAAATGTACCACAAGATTCATTATTTTAAACAAGAGATTTAATAAAACAATATAATAAAATGGCATCTCCCCATGCCTACATAGGTTACCACACTAAAACTGAAAATGGCATATGACTAGGGAAAACACATGGGAAGCAGATATATAGAACATCTGCATGATCACACAAAATGTATGAGGAGTAAGAGGTAAACAACCTGTGTCCCTTGGCACATGGTTGGAGACCATATATGTATGGGATACATGTAGACGGAGCACACATTAAGCCAGGACAATTCATATATCTAACAATGTAGAGCAACAGATGTCCTTTGGTGAGGATGACATTTGACTCTGTGTCCTTTGTTGGTTATCACATCTCTGCTGTCCAATGGGTGCCATCATTTCGTATAAGCACGTTATTTCTGCTCATCTCAGGGGTATCTCTTTGCTACTACTTTCTGGATTTTATCTCTTCAATAACATCTTCTAGGCTCTTGGCTCTCATTTGCTAACTACAATGATTAGAAAGCCTCTCCATGACAAAGGCTGACTAATAGTTCTTTAGGTCACATCCAAAGCTACGAACCACCACAGCTAACAAAAATTAGCTGACAAAAGTCGTTCAGAATATCCTGAATTACAATTAAAGTTATTCTCTTAACTTCTTGTGTCTGATATTGTTTCAATGTCTATGGTTCCTTACAATTTGCATTGTTTAGAGTTAAAAAATTCTTTGCAACCCCCCATTTAGTATACCTGATAGATTCTGTGTCCACAAAATTATTTCAGAGATTATGGGAAAGAGAAAATAGGAACTATGTAAAGCCAGAGTTTATGATGCTAAGAAGAAACTGAGACAGGTCAAGTCAAAAAGCACGTACTAAGCCCTTATTTTATGTCAGTCACTGTACTAAGCTCTGAAAATATAAATATATGCAAAAAGAAAGATCTTTCCTTCCCTCAAGGAGTTTGTATTCTAAAGGATGAAGACACATAAAAAGAAAGTGAAAAGAGACTGGAGGGACATAATGGCATGTTGGACAAAAATGTTTAGAGAATCAAGACTAGAGCCCAGAGAGGAAAGAAGGGTGGCTTGGGCACTTTCCTTGAAATGAAGGTTCTAGGAGAAACTGACAAATCCAAGGAAGGGACAGCAGGGGCAGAGTTATCTTCTGGAGTAAGGAGGCTTCTAGGTCATGGTGGAGAATGAAGTCTTGAGAGTTAGAAGTGGAGTCAGAGAGGAACAGCTGATATAAGGCAAAGTAAAGATATGAAACCAGGTCTTCTGACACCAAATCCAGTTCTCTATCCATGATTCCACAGGTGGCTGGGTGTCCAGCTTATGTTCTAGTGTATTGTATGTGTGTGTGTGTGTGTGTGTGTGTGTGTATGTGTTCATCCTTTGTTGCCAAAGAAGACCATGCCATCAGAGAAATGATGACATGACTTGCACTTGACTTTGTTTTGAGTAGAATTGAATTGGCTGTTAGTATTAGTTACTTATTCAAGGGACTCAGAACCTTCATTTACATGTTTGTCTTTGTACAGAAACTAAATGTCTTTCACCACAATTTAAGTATTTTTCCTCTAGTCTGATCTTCAGTGAGAAAAGGCCTGGTTTCTGTGTAGAAAATCTTTAGCTTTTTAGTCAGTGGTCCTAGGTTCAAATCCCAGCTCTGTTACATGTTCCTAAGATTAATGTGGGTGAATTGAAGGCTGTTGGGTAATGTGCTCATGCAGGGATAGGAAGTGGTCTAGCTGAGGTCATTTCCTTGGTTTAGCATAAATGACCATGAAAACCAAAAGCTGCCCGTATTCCATTCTTTCCTTCTCAAATTTTAGTGATCCATCCCACTCGGAACCCACCATTCTCTGACATTCTATTCCAGGATATTGTCTGTACCACAGTTTCACATAACGTTGACAACTAATGCATCACACTCAACATATCCCTAACTATTTTCTGGAGAATCTCTGCATCCTGCACAAGGTTCCATGAGACAATCTCAATGTTGGTAATATATTTTCTGTCTAGAATAGGAAATATGTACGTATCAAAAATAATTATTGTATATCTATGAATTGGAAGGACATGAACCTCAGATTGTGTCATTATTATTTCCCATTTGTCCCACAGATTTCTCTTATCTTCCATTATTGCAAGGATATTCTGTACTCCCAGTCCCCAAGACCAGCACTTAGAGGTTCCATCATTATTATTATTTCAAGCTCTTGAAAAATTTTCCAAATTTGGAAAATGCTACTTTTAGCATAGTCCCCTTGTGGACCTCCTTCTGCTCACTTTTGCATATTTTTTTTTATCATAAAGCTTTCTTTCTTTTTTTTTATTTTAAATATATTCATTTCATTTATTTTTAATGTTCTACAATCACTACCATAAAACTTAGATTTTTTTCCCTACCTACCCTCCATGACCCCCTTCCCTCCCCAAGACAGCATACAATTCTATATAGGATCTACACATACATTCTTATAAAATACATTTTCACTATAGTCATGCTATGTAAAAGAACTAAAATAAATTAGAGAAATCATATAACAAACCAAAACATAATACACACACACACACACAAAATGATCTGCTACATTCTGTGACTGAGTTCTCTCAACGTGGAAGGCATTTTGCCTTAGAAGACCATTGGGAATTATTTTTTTTATGTCCTTGCATTGCTGTGAAGATCCAAGTCTACCAGAAAAAGCTCTCGCACACTGTGGTTGTTGCTGTGCACAAAGTTCTCCTGGTTCTGCTCCTTTCACTCAGCATCAGGTCATATTAGTCTTTCCAGGCCTCTCTGAAGTCTCCTTGTTCATCATTTCTTATGGTTCAATAGTATTCCATTACATTCATATATCATAATTTATTCAGCCATTCCCCAATTGGTGGACATTCACTTGATTTTCAGTTTTTGGCCACCACAAAGAGAGCTGCTATAAATATTTTTGTACATGTGGGACCCTTTCCCATTTTTATGATCTCTTGAGGATACAGTCCTACAAGCGATATTGCTGGGTCAAAGCGCACTTCTGTGTATTTTTAAAAAATGCTTCATTACTGTTCTTTTTCCTCTTTTTTTCCCCCATGACTATCACTGCCTATCAACCCATGACCTACTCAGAAGGCCTTTCTTATACCAAATGAAGTCAAACTAAACAAACCCCCACATTAGCAATGTATGAACATTTATGTCTCATATTGATCCTTTAAGAAATGATCACTCTGCTAAGAGGTAGGAAGCATGCTTCCTCATCAGTTTTCTGAACTTTTGATTGGTCATTGAGTTCTTAAGTCATTCAATGCTGTGTTTCTTTACATTATTGCATTCTTTATATAAATGATGTTCCTACTCTATTCATTCCTTGATTTATTTTCACCAATTGATCAACAATCTGCAAAGATTTCTGAAGCACCAGACACCTTACTTGGCACTGGAGATAGAAATTCAAAGAGTAAACAAAGCCAACTCACAAGGAACATACTTTTAAGTGCAGATGACAAGTACGTATATAAACATACACAGAAAAAATATGAAGATAATAAAAACAAGCCATTTAAGTACAATGTAGTCTGTGAGAGAGGACACTAGCACTTGTGGGTTGGGAGATAAGGAAAGACTTCATCTACTATCCTTTGAATCCTGTCTTGTCATCACCAAGATAGCAAAAAACCAACTAAGTCACTTCCTGTATTTTAACACTTGAAAAGACGTGACAAAACATCAGTAAATATGTCTAGCCACTGAATTTAATGGGTTAAGGTAAGTGTCTAGAAAATTCTGGAATTCTTAACCATGACTTTTTTGTATAGGATATATCTATATTGATATACCTATTTTATATATATATATATACATACATATGCACATGAATGTATGTATATGTGTGTAGACACATATTTGTATATACAACATATATTAGTCTATGACTTATAGTCAGGCAGGAAGGAGCTATATATACATACATATATGTGTGTATACATATATAGACATGTATGTGTATATTTGTATATACACACATTTGTGTGTCTGTTTATATATGAGCATGTGTGTGTACATATGTGTATTCTCTCTCCTACTTCCTTTCATCTACTTTTTAAGTAGTCTTTCTTTGAATATAATCCTTTTAGTCTCACAGGCATGTGGAGAAATCAAATTCTACCCCAAAGTTAGTTCATAGGATCATAGATTCAGAGATAAAGGGGGCTTCCTCATTTTAGAGATGGGGAAATGAGACACATAGCAATTAAGAAACTTGCCTATGTTCACACCACTAGTAAGCATCTGGGGAAGGATCTGAATTCATCTTCAACTGTACTGCTCTATGTAGAATATAATCTAAGCTGTGAAGTTAGTAGTGAAGGGACCATCATTTTACAAAGATCAAATATTTTGCCAGTTCCTTTCCCATTCTACCACTTCAATTCAGTCATATTCTTATGACTTCAAATCAGTTCCATTTGAAATTTATGAAGATGCCATAAACCCAACATCATATTTTTACTTTTGCAGAACCATTTCTGGTGAATTCTAGGGAATACTAACTTCTCTTTGTCTGATCAGTCTCACAGCTCCTAGCCTCTTCTATGATTTTCCTATTTGAAAAAAAAAACAAAAACTGATCTCACATCACTTTCTCCCACTTCTTTATGCTCCAGATGTGATCAGATCCA
This sequence comes from Notamacropus eugenii, assembly GCF_028372415.1. Lineage (NCBI taxonomy): Eukaryota > Metazoa > Chordata > Mammalia > Diprotodontia > Macropodidae > Notamacropus > Notamacropus eugenii. Next base: position 636,160,263 of record NC_092872.1, read on the forward strand.
AAGAGGAAGCAGATGCCTTAAAAGTGGCTTCCTACAAGTATCAGATTCCCACACCACCCCCTTCCATTCCACTGAAATTTGACAGAAGTTGGATTAAATATACCTAATAGTAAAAAAAACACTTTAAGATATTTCAGATGAAAAGCTCTCAAATCAGCGGTTCCCAATTTTCTTCTGCCAAGAACCTCTCTCTCATTTTGTCTCCCTACCACCACCTCCTCCTCTACTTTGAGACACTGGTCTGACTTTCGTGGGCTTTTCTTAGCCATCTGTTCATTTATTTATTTAACCAATTAACACATATTTGCAGAATGACCTATGTTTTTAATCCCCTCTCTTCCCATTCCTTTAACATCTTTTGAACATTATTTCTTTACCTTCACAATTTTTCTAGGACCCCATTTTTCCCCTAATTTCCTCCCTTCTTTCCAAAGTAAACCTACCTGGTGACTTTCTGCTCAAGGCAGTCCTTTATATCTTGATTTGAAATTATTCTGAATTAATGTAGCATGATGCTAATGAGATTAAAACCCAGAAGCTGATACTTCCCTCTCTGGTAACTGTGTATGTATGTTATGATCAGACATTTTGGAAGCATGTCTGTTGACATTTCTCTGTATTTTCTCTGAAATTTTGATTTTGATTTTCTCTGATACTTGTGCTTGATTAAAGTGATTGTTAACCCCTTGAAAGTCACTTTCCTTTTATGAATGCAGATCTAAGAACCTGTGATAGCAGCCCCCCATGATGTTGAAGTGCTTACTGATGCACCCATCCATTCAATGGGCCTGCTTATTAAGGGAAGCTTGATTAGGGGAGGCTCATACCTTTTGTTACTTTTCTGATGACGCACTGGTTCTCAAGGGTTGTGATGCCCTCTGGCTCTGAAAAGTGTATATTTACTCTGAGGTGAGGTTTTACTTTGGGAGCTTACTCATTGGAAGTATTTGTTTGCCAGATGAGACTCTGGGCAGCCACTAAGGAGTCCCCTCAGCTTTGAAAACCCAGATTTTGGTGCTTCTCTCTCTGGTAACTATGTATGTATGTTCAGACAGTTATCTATCTGTTGATCTGTGATGTATGTATTGCTTATGGTCAAACAGTTGGAAGCCCTGTCTATTGGTTGATCTTTGTTTCTCTGTATTTTCTCTGAAGTTCAGGGTGCTGACTTTCCCCCCTGAACTAAGTGAATGATATATGTGCTTGATTAAAGTGATTGTTGACCCCTCCCCCAAAATTGTTTTCCTTTTAGAAAATCAGGTCTAAGTACATGTACAGCAAGCCATCCTGGATGTGTCAGGGTGCTTGCTTTTACATATGGTTGCTGAATTTTGTCATTATGATCCCTTGCTGTATTCACAGAGGAGATGAGGTAGGAATCCTATCCCCTTCCACACCTGCCCAAAATGTAAAGAAACTTTCTATAGCTAGTAACTGGAGTCAGTCCATAGTTGTAGTAAATCCCACAGGAAAGAGAAAAGAAGTGAAAGTCATAAAAATATAGGATTTTTCTAACTCTTAAATAAAAAATGTGCTCCAGGATGACTATGAAGATTTCTTAGCCCTTTTTTCTTTTAGCTAAGCAATACCAATGCCAGACAAATTTGAAAATGTTTCCAAGGTGCCATTGATAGGCTTCACATATTGTTTTCCTGAATTCATCTGACCTTATATTAACATGGTATAATACTGGCATTTGTTCCAGAATTAAATTTTTCAGAGGGTTTTGATGAACCTCATTTATGTTAATGCCTTCTCTTGGTTCATTATCTCCTATTTATCCCATATCTATATATTTTGTTTGTACATTGCTCTTTTCATGTAGTCTTCCCCATTAGACTGGGAGCTCCTTGAGGGCAAGAATTTTTCTTTTGCCTTTCTTTGTATCTTCAGTGCTTAGTACAATTCCTGGGAGTTTAAAAGTGTATTGGATTGTTAATAAAACTGCCCCATCAGCCAGTCACAGGAAACTCAAAGTTTCTTTGGACACCTGTTGTACAGAATTGTTTGGCAGTGCAGCACAACCAGGGAAGCAATAGGAAAAATAATCAAATAGGGATTCTAGTGGAATGCAACACCAAAATGAAAAGAAAGCCTAGAAAACTAAAGAAATCTTAAGCTTCATTAAGAGAGCTTATAATGTCCAGTATCAGGGACTAAATAGCTCTTTTGGGCTCTGTGCTAGTCAGACCACACTAGAAGTATTATATTTAGTTCTGGGTACCACACTGTGGGAAAAGAACATTGATAACGTGGGAAAAGTCCAGAGGAAGACAACCAGGATGGCCTTGAGGTCATGGCAAATGAAGGTGGGCTGAGGCTACTTGGGGTAACTCGGGGGGTGGGGCTGTCTTCAAGTATTTAAAGGGCCATTTCATGCAAGAAAAAAATAGTTATACCTTCCATATCATGGGAGTTAGGGGTATAGGGTCCCTGCAATCTGGAAAATCTGTATAAAATTTTTTGGCCTTCTCTTGATGACAGAGAAAAAGTATGAATTATTATAGTATTAAAAGATAAAATGTTGATATTATACAATACATATATTTGATGTATCTCTGAGAGTCTAAACATTTTCTGTGTCCTCTGCTGACCTTTGTGTATCATCTTTGACTTCTATAAAACTCCCCCTAAATTCCCATTTAATATCTTATGCTGACTTGCGATACATCAAAACCACAATGAGAAAAGTCACAATGGGGAAGAGATAACAGGAGATTGCTTGGTCCCAGAAGACAGAAGTCGCAACAATGGATGCCAGTTTGTGTCTTGTCTTAAATTTAAGTTTATTCTAAGGGTAATTCTTAGAGTTGTCCAAAAGTAGAGTGGGATATTTCAGCCGTTTAGTGGGTTCCTTCCTAATAGAGGTCACCAAGCTGAGGCCAACCATTATGTTGGGTATGTTGCAAAAGAGAAGGCTCACTAAGGTATGAGTTGGATTAATGGTCTCTTATTCCAAACACTGAGATTCCATGATTCTGTGAAACTGTAGTAGAATACTGAGTCTAGAGTCAGGAAGATTCATCTTTGTGAGTTCAAATCTGGCCTCAGACTTTTACTAGTTGTGTGACCCTGGGCAAGTCACCTTACCCCATTTCCTTTGGTGCTGTAAAATGGACTGGAGAACGGAGCCACAAGCCATCTAGTATCTTTGCCGAGAAAACCCCAAATGAAATCACAGAGTCATACATCACTGAAGAAATGACTGAAAAATAAAAATGGAAAGCAAAGGAAGTAACTGGTAATTAAATGACAAAGTAAAAGCTAATTGGTGTTGATTGATTATTGTGCCATCCCCTTACTTCTTTGAGGTGGTTTTGTATTGTCCATGCATAGGGGTTTCATCTCCAGTATTTTCAATAATCAGGGTATATTTTGTACCCTTTTTAATCCCTACAATAGGGAAAAGACAGAAATTTTGATTCATTTGTTAGAGGTCACGTGTTGCAGGATCAGAAAATCAGAAAAGGCACCTACTTCTTAATAATATGGGGATTTAATTATGAATATTGATGAATGACTGTGAAAGTCACTTTTGAGGAAAAGAGGGTCCTACTTCCTTGAAACAGTAGAAGTGTAATTTAGAACTAAAAGGCAGTATGGGAGAGTGGATAAAGAATCACCCAAGGAAATAAGAAAATATAGGTTTAAGGCCTTTTTCCAACAAATAACTCTTTGGCTGACCATCAGCAAGGCATTTAATTTCTCACTGACACTATGTAAGTCTTTTAGGCTATGAATTGCAAACTATTTGCTAGTTTACATTGTTTGCCATACCAAGAGTTGCTTATGCTGATGTACTTACACAGGTCCAGACATGGGGAGAGAGAGAGAGAGAGGGAGAGAGAGAGAGAAAGCTCGGCCTTCTTGGGATTGTATCTAAAATTATAAATGTTTTCCAAATGGGGAGACAGCTCGACTATCTGGGAGTAATTGTTTCAGTCTAGTGTCCTCCTTTACAGCTAAACCAGGAAGAAATGCTGACTTGTCAGATTCCTCCACTTTGCATTAGGAGAAAATTTAAAACCCACTCTATTCCTTTCTTTGGCCTGATGTAAAAATAGAGCTTCCCTCCCCAAGCTTGGGGCTACATAGGAATCTAACCTTGAGGTACGGTTTCCCAGAGTTATCTGAAGTGCCAGTTCAGGTAACTCTGGAATGGATTTTCCCCCACTGCCTCCTTCAAAAACAAAACAAAACAACAAAAAAACCTGGTTCCTAGCCAAAGATGAGTGAATTATAATATGCCAGCTTGAATCACTTGTGATTGGCTGTTTAAATGGTATCTTTTGTCTCCCTTGTTTGACCTGCCCCACACCCCACCTCCAAACCCTAGCCAAAAAGAAAAAAAAGATTCTCTCTGAATGATTAAAAAAAGAAGAAATTTAGTTTCCACCAAGCCAATTAATGAATGAGAGATAATGTTAAATGGAGATCCTGCCAATTGACTGGAAGGCTGCAGGCATCGCCTAGATCTTTGTGCCAGTCATCAGGTGGCAAATTCACCAAGGAGTCTGCCAGCTGTTTAACTTCATTACAGTTTATCATTATGTCTGACTTCTTTTTTTTTATTTCTACATTTAATCACCTAATATCATTTTTATTGGCTTGTCAGGATGTGGGGGAGAGTGTAGGGGGATTCATTTCATGTCTATGTCTGTGCACTCTCTGTGGGTAAAATATTAGGGCAAGTTTATACCTTCCTCCCTTGAAAAATAAGATACAAGGAAACCAATTAAGGCCTAAGTGAGTACCCAAATACATGTAATTAATATTAGCTCACACGCCAAGGCGCAGCAGCAGGCTTCAATGCAAAACTTGGCATGGTTTGAGTATGGAAGATAATGAGAGTGAAGGAAAGCAGCCTATTCTCAGGCCATTACTTAAGAAAGCACCTTCACAGCTCACAGCCTGCCCTCCCTTTGGGTAGGGGTACGTCTTTGTCAGTCTGACAAGATCTATCACACATTACCCAGCAATTGATCACTGGGTCCACAAGGGTCTTAATCCACTGTTTGATCACACATCAAGAAAAATTACTCTTTATGTCTCACCCGAAAGATGGGGAAATGCCGAGGCCCTGGCTTCAGGTTTCAGCTCATTACGTTTTTGCAATTGATAGATGGGGGCACTAGGCGGTTTAACTTCAAAATGATCTTTCCCCCTTCTTTAATAACAATGCAAAAAGCTTCACAATGCATGCTAAGTGAACAGGGATTTTTTTTAGGTCTCTTGTTTTAGTGGGTTTATGTGTACATATGTATAGATGAGGGTAGCTCAGTGGTACAATGGATAGAGTGCTGGACCTGAAGACAGGAAGACTCATCTTCCTGAGTTCAACTGGTCTCAGTCATTCACTACCTGGGTGAACTTAGGCAAGTCACTTAATCATTTGTGCCTCAGTTTTCTCTTCTGTAAAAGGATCTGGAGAAGGAAATGATAAACCACTCTAGTGCCTTTGCCAAGAAAATCCTACATGGGGTCATGAAGAATATTACGTGACTGAAAGTTCTGAACAATAACGATGTAAAAATAGATATTATAAGTATACGTGATGTATATATGTATACATATATGTGTATATGTATACACATATACATATATGTACAGACATATATGTATAGACACATCCATCCATACACACACACATAGTAACATTTTCCAATGGAGAAAAAGCTGACCTAAGCTTCAGGAGACCTACGTTCAAGTGCCACCTCATTCTAGCTATGTAATCCTGGGCAAATCATTTCACTTTTTAGGGACCTCTGTAAAATCCAAAGCGACAGAACAGTTGCTGAGTTACAACAGTAGAGGGCATTTTCTTACTGGGAGTTCTTGATATAAATGAAACTATAGGTCCAATTCAAACATCTTTTAAAATATAGAGATAGATGATACATTGTGAAGAAAGGTTTCACTATCTCAGATGTTGACATGATTTGAACACTTTCTATATGGTTATCTGAACAAATAAATTTTACATAAAAAGATTTTGAATGTTTCAAGAATATGACCAAAAACTTGCTTCATAAGTGACTTTATGAGCCAATAAAGTCCTCTTACAAACCATACCACTCTATCATGGATTCAGTTATACTAAAGGTCAAATCATGACCTCATGCACACAGTAATGTGTAGGTAGTACTCTCTCTAACCTCTCCCCCCTTACTACCTTCTTCCTTCTTTCCTTTTCCCTCTCTCTCCTTCCCTCCCTTTCTCCTTTTCCTCTCTCATCTTTTCTCTATCTCTGTCCTCTCTTAATCTTTGCCTGCCTCTGTCTCTTTCTTTCTCCTACATAGTGATTTTACAACAGGAATTAGCTCTGTCTCCATCTACACTATGACTGTTCGCTCCCATATTCACAGAAAGGAGAAGCGTCTGCAATGCTAATAAAAATGTACAATGCAGACCAAGCTGTCTAGGGTTAGAAGAGATATTCATAAATGACCAATATGTGTGTGCATGCATGCACACACACACATACACACACACATTCCTAAAAGGAAATCCTTTTTTAAAAAGAACTCAAACATTAATTTCTGAATTTCAAGTTTTAAAAAGAAATATAAGCATGAAATAGAACACATTATCTGTGCTCTGCTCCAGCTGGATTGTTTGAGGTCTATGATTAAGAAAAAAAAACTGGCATCTTCCCAGCTTGTATCTCTTCCTCACCTCTGCTAGGGCTCAACTCCTTCCTCTCCCCATCCTTTAATCTTTAAATGTTGTATGTCATTTTTGAATTGGAGTCTTGAACAAATGACACTGAGGCTCCAAGAGCTCTTGTGAAATATCTGATTGGCTCATTTCTTTGTTTAATGGCACATGACTGAGATGGCCATGCAGTTCTATGGTCAAGTCATGGAGCATGGGATAGGACAGAATGTTTCAGTCATGTCTGGTTTTAGCTCGGCTAATGCAGAGAGACACTGAGTGAGGCAGGACAAAAACGTATGTAATCCTCTAAAAGGACAGCAGGTCGAGGTTGTTTCTACACTGGCAGCATGAAGAGCTGAATATGCCAAGATTCCAGGGAAGGAAGTCCTCATATGCATCTGGGAACATTTTTTTGCAAATTCTCTATGGTGCCTCTGTAAATTGACTCCTCTGGAATTTTTGCAAAAACTGCTTTGCCTGGTAGAAATAGCTGTTGATCATTTCAGCTGCTGCCAATTTAGATAATGCAAGATCACAGATTTCAGGATGATAATCTATGTCAGCGAAATAAATATTCCTTCATTTTTTTAAAATTTTGATCATAAATACCAAATAAAATGGGCATTTCCGTGTACATAAGAGATCAGAAGAAGAAGATTGTACACAAAATCATGGATCCCTAGTATGTAGAGCTTGTTTTTTCTTTTAAATATGTAATAAATCCAACATGTAACTTTCAAAGCTCTCCTACTTGTCTATGATTCTTTCTGACCTATTTTCTCCTATTCATGGATGTTTTAAGGACTTTATTTTCACTTTTTTTCTAATCTTTACCTATATCTCCTTTCTCTCTCCTAAACCACTTTGTAACAAATCTGTAGAACCACACAAAATAAATCTCTTCATCTGAAAATTGCCTGTTCATATATATCCTTTGACCACTTATCAATTGGGGAATGACTTGCATTCTTACAAATTTGACTCAGTTCTCTATATATTTTAGAAATGAGGCCTTTATCAGAGATACTGTTGTAAAAATTCTTTCCCCCTTTTCTGCTTCCTTCCTAATCTTGGTTGTATTGGCTTTGTTCATGCAAAACTTTTTTAATTTAATAAAAATTATCCATTTTATATTTCATAATGTTCTCTATCTCCTGTTTGATCATAAATTCTTCCATTCTCCATAAATCTGATGGGTAAACTCTTCCTTGCTCTCCCAATTTGCTTATAGTATCATCCTTTAGATCTAAATCACATACCCCTTTTGATTTTGTTTTGGTATATGGTATAAGATGTTGATCCATGCCTAGTTTCTGCCATACTATTTTCCAGTTTTCCCAGTCATATCCTAATTTTTAAAAAATGTAATTAAAACATTAAAAGCAATTTTATTTCAACACTTTCCCAACACCTTCTAAGGGTAATAGGAGACTGGGGAAGGGATGTGGCAGTCAGTGAAGGGGTGGGTCTCTAAAACAGGGACTGGGCTTACTTTGTTCAAAAGAACAAATGATACTACCATATTGGTGGACTGTGTTACCATGGGAACCAACTGCAGTTAGTTGTGGTTGAGTATAGGTTAGATTTGGGGCACTCCTGAGTACCATACCTGTAGACTTGGTCCTGATCACCCACTCATTTAATCTGATTTCCCCATCCAAATTTCCACATGGTGTTGTACATGGAAAGAGGTTGGAGTTGGCTAAGAGCCAGTCAGTATAGATGTCACACCACTAAAAAAGATGAGCTTAGAAACATGCCTGGAAGTTTCCGTTTTTATTTTAAGCAAATACAAGCTGAAGATTAACACTTGGCTGACCCCAGTTCCCAAATGCTAAATGTAATGTTTGGAGCAATATAACACCCTGACATGCCCCAGGTCCTTAGAATGGAGTAGTGTTTTCAAACATCCCTTGATTTTCCCAACCTCGGGGGCTTTTTCCTGGTGAGTGTGATCTACTGACTGAAGAAATAATGATGTCTAAATCCTAGCCAAATGCCTCCTGATTGCCTCCCCCTATCCCCACCCCCAATTCTTTTTACCCAGATGCATAAAGTGATGAGAACTTGATGCTAGGTAGCTTCTTATGGGCTCTTGAGCAGTTGATTAAAAATAATACTTTGGTACCATTTATTAAGTTCGCATAATCAACTGCCCAGGAAGCATTTAGAACAAACAACCACTTTGATGCCAAAAACCATGTGAGTAAGCAATCAGCTCAAATCATGGGAGAGAAAATTAAATTTTCATGTATCATAAATGAAATATCCATTAGGGACCTTTTCCAGTGACCTCCAGGTTCAGTGATTCCTGGGACCCAAAGCCCCATCCTCAGTCCTGTCCGCGTTCTGGCCTGTGACACAGATTTCAGGCACTGCGGAGGGAAAAGCCCTGCAACAGTAAACAAACGTAACTAGTTTTGGAGAGCTGCTATTGACAGTAAAATTCTAATTTTACTCTCGCTCCCAGAACAGATGTACCTCAGAGTCCATAGACTGCAATACTTAACTGCAGCTACTCAGCTGTGACCTTCAGCCCCAGGCTCCCTGCAATAAAATTTTCATGCAACCATATGGAAGAATATTTTAATAGAGATTTACTGTCAGTAACTGTCCCAAAGGAGCAAATAAGGAAGCTGTAACATATTGCGTACAGTAAATCAAGGGGACTTCAATGGAAAAACGAAGCCTCCCTGAGGCTAGCATCTTCACAATTACAGGCAACACTTTGTACAAATATGTGTACAAAGGACTAGATATGCACTCAGTTAAGCAGCTCAAAATGGTTTCGATTTGGAAATATATTTATTTAGAGTTTATTTATTGGATTTTAGAAGTGGCAGGCACTTACCTGTCAGGGCTGAGTGCATGTGGCTCCCTTCCCCAAGGCTTCTAAGATGGAAGGGAGTGGAGGTGACATGAAACTTGGAAATCATTCCCACCTGGGGGAGGTGACCGGCTGCAGAACGTCTGCAACTGACCAGGGCTGTTCCACACCACAGAAATTTCCTCCATAGCCAAGGACAGACATTAGGACTAGACGATTTAGAGCTGGAAAGGACCTCAGAGATGACCCAGTTCAACTTCCCCAGCCTTTTGGGGCCTGTGTCTAAAGAAGCCTAGGGAAACTGTTTGAAAACTGAAAAAATCAGGCAAACTCATTATTTGGAAAGGGTAGATGCTCCAAATCCCAGGTGTAGTGCTGGATTCTTAGACAATATGATAGAAATGTAAGCTCTGGGGGGAATTTAAATCATCTGGTCCAATTTCCTCATTTTAAGGATGAAGAAACTAAGGCCCAAAGAAATGAAATTAATTCCCTAAGGGCATGTGGCAAAGTTAGTATAAAAAAATGGGTGCAACATGTTGTACGGGAGTGGGCACTAGGTGTAGAATCAGAGGGCACAGGATGTGGAGAAGGGTAGTTTTTGGCCTGACTAAGAACCTTTGTCAAGCAATGGGCATGTGGAGGAAATTTTTTTTTAATATGTTAAAATCTCGTTTAGGAACTAACCTTGTACTCTTATTACTAGTTGGGATCCCCAGCTGCCACCCCAGGTTCTTGCTAGGTTAGTCTGTGCCTTCCCTTTAAAATTCTCTCTCTCTCTCTCTCTCTCTCTCTCTCTCTCTCTCTCTCTCTCTCTGTCTTTCTCTTTCTCTCTCCATTTTCCTTTTCTTATCCCTCCTGTCTCTTTCCCTCTCTCATTCTCTCCCTCCCCTCTTCTTTCTCCCCCTTCTCTCCCTCTATCCCCTCTTACTTATCCTCCTCCTTCCCCTGTCTTTTCTCTCTCTCTTCCTTCTTTCCTAGTTCCCTTCTCTCTTTCTCTCACCTTTCCCCCTTCCTCTCTTCTCTTTCCTTACCTCCCCCTCCTCTCTCTCTCTCATATTTATATGTATATATCTTAACTATTGGTTATCTATTCACATACATGTATACATACATAGATACATATCTATACGGTCACATATATATGTGTATACACATACATATAAATATATATTATATAATATACATAGTTATTTGTTTATTATCTCCAGTATTAGAATGTGGGCTCCTTGTGGGCATGGATCTTTCTTTTACCTTTTTTTGTATCACCAGTTCTTAACACAGCATCTGGCATAAATTGTTGTCATTCAGTCATTTCAGTTGTGTCTGACTCTTCATGGACCCATTTGGGGTTTTCTTGGCAAAGATACTGGAATGATTTGCCATTTCCTTCTCTAGCTCATTTTATAGATGAGGAAGCCGAGACAAACAGAGTTAAGTGACTTGCCCAGGGTCACATGGCTGTATATAAGGCCAAATTTGAACTCACAATGATGAATTGATAGTGAGTGCTTAATAAATCTTTGCTAACTTGCTGACTGATTGGCTAAACTGTATAATCTCCAGAAATTCATTTAATTTTTCTGAGCCTCAGTTTCCTCATCTATAAAATGAGGGAATGGGTGGTGATAAAGGAGATTATTGTTCATGTTCCTTCTAGCTATAAATCTACTATTCTGGATCCCAGATATCTCTATTTTCATCCTTACGTATTTACTGTCTCCTCATGTAATTCGTTCAAAAAAGTCAGTAAAAAGAAAACTTGCAGTCTAGAGATGAGATCAGGACCTCCACTTTCCATCTATGTGACCTTCAGAACAACATGTAATCTTTCTTCACTTCAATTTCCTCACCTATAAAATGAGGCTGCCCTGCCCTGGGTACATTATTTGTGAGGGGCAAATAAAAATATAATCATGATAACCACAAGTGGTTGTACAATTCAGGTCTGTTGTATCAGACACATACTGGAACTATGTAAAGGGAACTAGTGTCCCAGGGACTAATGGGCATTGGACGAGGTGGAACCAGCTGGTAAAGAGGGCCTCCTCTTATCTCTTCCTTCCCCCTTTTCATTTAAATACCATCAATCCATAAAGAAGATCTCTGAGGGAGCTGCAGAAGATGGAAACGTGATAGAAAGTAAATAACTCACCACTTGCACCTCTCTCTGAGCATGAGTGCGTGGTTGCGATCATTATACTATTTCCTTCCTTTGCTCTTGCCCCGACTATTAAGAGCATTTCTGAGATCAGATATTTGTTTCCTTGAGGGCAAACAATGCAGCCATTTCTCCCCTCCACTCAGCTGATGGAAACTCTAATACAAGGGGCAGTAATTCAGAGATAAATAGACCGAACACTATCTGTGACAGTTCATATTTTATCATGGGAGAGAAGGCCTGAAACCTAAAAACTCAGGCGTAGGAGGCATATTATGGAAGCCTCCTCATGTGATGATGTGCTCATGGTACATAATGAAAGGGGGAAAAAAATGCTCACCATCCAAGTGAAAATCCAAATATCCAAGTGACCAGAAATAGGCAGCTGGACAGGTGATAAATCTTTATGTTTTCTTAAATGCCTGTGGGTTGTCACATTTGACAAAGAGAGATCACAATGGAACAATTGTCATACCTGATAAATGAGTCTTGGGAATTTTATTCTTCTGTTAGAGTGATCTTGGTTACTATGAAACACAGGTAATAGGCACACACGTACAGGTCCCAAACAAGTTAGGTTACGCACTCAACAGCTTATTTTGACTAATCAGAACTTGGCTGAGCATTGTAAGTTAACAGGGGAGAAAGAGAGAGAAAGAGAAAGACATCTGTTCACACCATCGGGTTCATTTTTGAGTCATTCAGCTGGGTTCTCTGGCCTTGTGCCTCCCTACAGTTCTACTCTCAATGGCTTGGACTCATTCTCCTTCCTTGTTTTGTGAGATTGTGCTTTTTGAAGCAACTCCAATGCTATCGCTCTGTGTCCATGTCACCTTTAAAGGGAGTATCTATGGTCTTTGCTGCTCTACTGTAAGAAATCATGGCTAAGGGGACAGAAAAAATCCACTCTCTCCCCTAATGCCATCTGATAGAAAAACAGGGAGGTCACACTTAAATTTCATTAGACTTGAAGGAAGAGACTGTCTTTTGCGTTCTTTTGTATTCTCCGTGGGCTGAGCACAGTTCCAGGCACATAGTAGGCTTTAATAAATATTGATTGATTAATTGAATTTGCATGTATTAACTCATTAACCCACAACATCTCTGTGAGGTAGTTATTATTCCCCACATTTTGCAAAATGAGGCTGAGAAAAGCTACCTGATTTGCCCAGAGGTAAGTAGGTGGTACAATAGATAAGAGTCCTGGCTTGGAGTTAGGAAGACCTGAGTTTAAATGTGGCTGCAGAAAAGTAGTGGCTGCGTGATAGTGGGCAAGTCACTTAACTCTGTTTGCCTCAGTTTCCCCAACTATTAAATGGAGATAATAATATTACTCACCTTGCAGGGTTGTTGTGGGCATCAAATGAAGGATCTGTAAAGCACTTAGCATGGTGTCTGGCACATAGTAGGTGCTATACAAATGCTAGCTATTAGCCGCTATTATTTTGGACCCTATAGCTAATAAGTATCTGAGGTAGGATTTGAACCTAGATTGAGCTGATTCCAAGTCCAGGGCTATCTGGGATATTCTATGCCATCCCTCTCACTACCTTCCACAATAAATAGCCCCTTGAATCAGGCTGATTTCCCAAACGTACTCTATATAGACCAAGGTCCTTTTTCTCTTTTCAAATGTCATATGATTTGTTGATGATTCAGGGGATAAAGCACTGGGCGTGAAGTCAGGAAGACCTGAGTTCAAATCCAGCCTTGGACACTTTGACCCTGGACAAGGCATTTAACCTCTGGTTGCGTGCTAAAAAGGATCCACTGAAGAAGGAAATGGCAAACCACTCTAATGTCCTTGTCAAGAAAACCCCAAATGGGGTAGCAAAGGGGTCAGATACACCTGAACAATAACCCCACAATCTGCTCCAGAAACTAGTGGTCTCTACTATCTGAGAAGTACTGTTGTACTAATAAACAATACTACACTGCTTAAGACGTAGTCTTTCTCCAGTTATTTCCTATTTGCATGTCTTGTCTCCCCAACAAAATGGCAGAGACAATAGAGTGGAGTGGTAACAGGCACTGAATTTAGAAGGCCTGGGTTGGAATCCCAGTTTGGCCATTTATTAGCCATGTGACTGAGAAAGCTGCTTCTAAATCCATTCTTTTAAATCCATTTAAATTCACCTAAATAGTGAAAACAATCAAGTTATTGACGGTTATTATTACAAGTTATTATTATTACAAGCTCAGTTTCTTGATCTACAAAAGAGGGAAAATAATACTTATGTTATGTTCTTCATTGGCTTATAGTATAGATTAAATGAGCTAATTATGTTAAGTACTCTGTAAAACTGCATTAAACAAGGTAAGCTATTATCATAGGATCATAATTTAGAACTGGGAGGAACCCTAGTGGTCATGTGGTCTCACCTTTCATTTTAAAGAGGAGGAACCTAGAGGTCTCCTTCCACCTTCAAGTGCTCCATGATTATTAGCTGAGGGCATGAAGTATACTGGGGCAGCTAGATGGTGCAGCAGTTAGAGAGCAGCTCCTGGAGTCAGAAAGACTCATCTTCCTGGGTTCAAATCCAGCCCCAAACACTTACTAGCTATGTGACCTTGGGCAAGTCACTTAATCCTGTTAGCCTGTTTCCTCATTTGTAAAATGAGCTGGAGAAGAATATGGCAGACCATTCCAGTATCTTTGCCAAGAAAATCCCCAAATGGGATCGCAAAGAATCAGACACAACTGAAACCACTGAACAAAATTCAAGAGAAATTTGTCAGAAAGAAGTTTATTTTTCAGAGTAACATTTTGCCTTCTCAGGGGTCATTTTATAAATAGCAAGATTACAAGCTCTGGAAACTTACTGAGGCAGCATACGCATAACCCATCTGGGTATGATTGGTGGTAGAAGAAGGAAAACAACCACTCGAGTTTAGCCAAAATCTATCCATCCATCCAATCCTCCATCCATCCATTCCTTCCATCTCTACATGTACATGCAGTCATTTAAGCATACATATATGCAAGTTATATGTGTGTATATACACATGTATATACATACATGTATGTATGTGCGTGGTTCAAAAATCTTTGTAAAGGTTAAAACTGTACTTATATATTTTAAATATTTATGTATACACACTTACAGAATATATACATATACATATATATATACACACACATATATATATGTCCATACATATACACGGAGAGTACGTATACACATATCTGTACACAGTATTTAAAAAACATACATGATACATTAAAAAATATATATAATATATATTCAAAAATATATGTGATAAAATTAAAAATCATATATATACATAAATATATAATTTTTAAAATTTAAATGCATGTACATATATGCATATATTTTAGTGATGAATTCCAGGCACTCAGTGCCTTGTCACTGGAAGTACTTGTGCCCAGGCTGGATGACCACCAGATAGGGGTGTAACTGCGAGGATTTTTGCATAGCACAGGAGGTTACATTGACAAGGTGATCTACAGAGTTGCTCCTGACTTCGAGAATCTATGAGGTTATGATAATTAACTGACTAAATAAAATCAGTTGCTTTCAAAACAATTAGTTTGAAAAGTGTTCTTTTGTTGCACCTATACAAAGTGGCTTTTAAAATCCATTTAAAGTCACCTAAATAGTGACTTTGAAAACAATCAGATTATTACAAGTTATTATTCAGGTAACTAAGAATATATAATCAATCAACAAGTACTTATTAAGTGCCTACTATGTTCCAAGCACTGTTGTCGATACTTGGGATACTAGTTCAAAGTTATTAACAGGTAGTTGGACCAAGGTCAACGTGTTTTGTAAATTGACCTGAATGCGTAGGCAGAATCATAAAGGACTAAAACAACTAATATTGTTCTAGGAACATGTATCCGCAATTTAATTGACCCCTAGATTTGACTAGGCTGACTACTGTGCCCATTTTAATACGCAGATATTCATTCACCTATTTGTCTTGTCAGTTTTCCTGCCTGTGATTTTTTTAAAGCTCTGGTATATGAAGTGAAACAGAAGGATTTATTATTCCCAAGGGAGGCATAGAAAACTACATTACTGAGAGCCCCTTGCCAAGGTCTGATTGTTTCAAATGAAGATCCAAATTAGAAGAGTCAGAACAGGTGTTGTGAAGAAAGCACTGACCTGTGAGTCAGAAGAACTGAGTTCTAGTCCCAGGAAAGCCATTATCTTGTTGTATAATTTTGGGCAAATCATTCACTGTCTCTGAGGCTCAGTATTCTCATCTCTAAAATAACAAGCCATGGTGACCACATGGCTAAGATGCTGGGCCTGGAATCAAGAAGACCTGAGTTCAGATCTCAGATACCAACTGTGTGACTCTCAGTAAGTCACTTAACCCCTGTCTGCCTCTGTTTCCTCAACTATAAAATGAGGATTAAATAATAGCACTTTTCTCTCAAGATTGTTTTGAGAATCTGCCTGGCACACAGTAGGGACTTAATAGATACGTGTTCTCTTCTCCTTACCTGAAGGTCTTTAAGGTCCTTCCAAACTCTAAGCTTTGGGAAGTCCATGTGGCTAGGAATCCTCTGGTTGTATTTACAGGATTTCAAACATCCCAATGAATATCGCCATTTCCTTTGCTGGGTCAGCTTCCTCCTCTTCTATTGAATCCATTACCAAGGATTCTGTACATTCTCCTCTTCTATCTCAGTTCTCAATACTCTCACTCTTGATGGTCTCACGGTCTTCCTCTTCATTTCTGTCTCCTGACTTCCTTCAAGTCCCAGCTAAAATCTCACCTTTTATAGGAAGCCGTTTCCAATCATTCTTAATCCTAGTTTTCCTTTTGTTGATTATTTCCAATTTATCTTGTATATATATTTAATGTGCTTTACAGATCTCCTCTTTGAGAACAAGGGCTGTCTTTTACCTTTCTTTCTTATTCCCAGCATTTAACACAGTCAGTGCCTGGCACACAGGAGGTGCTTAATAAATTTATACTGGCTGACTATGACCACACCTCTTCTATGTGAATGATTCATAAATCTATGTCTCATAATGACTCTTCTCCTGACATATATTACTCCTCTTCAAACTTATATTTCTGTTTAATTACTAGATGAATCCATTGAAATATCCCTTTGTCACCTCAAAAGAAACATGTCCAAAGCAAAATTGATCATTTACCCCACAAGACCTCCCCTGCCTTTCAACTTTCCTGTTCCTTTAAGGACACTGTTACTCTCCCAATCACTTGGGTTTGAAGCTTCAGAGTTTTTCTCTTACTCCCCATATCTAGCCAGTCATTAAGTCTTTCAGGGTTTGACTCTATATCTTTCACATTTATACCCCTCCGACCAACTTCTCTGCCATCATCTAGGTTCAGTCCTTCAGTACTCTTTCTCTAGACCAGAGGTGTCAATTATGTAGCAGTGGCCTGAAGGTGACTCACAAATACTCCAGAGTGAAGCCCAACTGGATCAAAATGTGATTGGGAAATATTTAATGAAATAAATAAAAATGCAATCAAAGATAGATAATATCACATTTTAAAACTGTCAACATGTGATCTAGAAAGATCCTTATATACAGATAGTAATCCCCATTTCTATCTGAACTTGACATCCCTGTTCTAGGCTACTGCAATAATCTTCTCTCTGCTCTCTCAGTCTCTAATGTCTCCCTTCAAAAGAACAATAACTAGTATTTATAACATTTTACATATTTTAGCACCAGTGGGTGTGATGCAGGAAAGTTGATTGCATCTGTTCAGTAATAAGAACCAACATGTTTATCCTTGGTGATTATTTCCTCCAAGCTACACCAGACTACACTCTTGACCTTCAGAAAGTTGGCTACTTCTCCTTTCTAGCTCTGCTCCCTCCTGGATATCAATGTTTATCTCCTAAGATAAAGGGTTTAGTGTGAGACGACTCAGTCATCGGATCCTTGGCTTACAGAAAGTGCCACCCCTTATCCTATATTAGCTGATAAACTTCTTCTAGTTCTTTTGGCATTACATGGATACCAATGGAGCTTGGATATCAATGGAGCATGTCTATTACTTATCTTAATAAATGATTGGTCCCTTCCTTTTCTAATGATGTAACTTTCTCTCTGGTAATATCCTTAATAACATTTCTGTAGAAGTCTTTGTTTTTATCATGCTACATCATGCATACTCATGCTGACCATGTGCCTTTCCTGTTACATTTTAGGTGATCTACTATTTTAATTCTTCAGAGACCAGGAAATTCTAGTACTTAACAGGCATGCAGTTAATTTGAAAAAAATTGTCCTAAGTATCCACATAGGACAAACTAAGTGGATGAAGAATCCCTTTGATCCAAATTGTGACATGTAATTGGTTGGACAACACATAGAATTGGTCCATCATTATCAGTATTTTAGACAGGCGCTATAGATAATGAATTGAAATCAGCAATGAAGAGGAGAAAATGAAGAATGTATATGGCCTATGGAAAGTTTTGCAAGTGATTTTAATGATGTGAAGATTTTCCCTGAAATGAAGACACCTTTTTAGCAATGGCATTCTTCTGGTGATGCTATATGACTATTGGTCTTTTTTCCATAAAAATTACAAAATCAAACCTTAGTTAATCTGTTGAAATCATCACAATCTCTGCTGGAAAAGATGTGAATATGAGTAGTTTGGGGGCTATGAATCATATGTAATTTATGAATAAATATAGATGATTGTATGAGAAAACTGGATGCATTAAAATGAAATTTTGTCATTTTTATTCCCCTGGAGCTGCAATTTCCTGGTACCTGTCTCACAGCTCATCTCTATGAATGTGTTAGGTGAACTGACTGGATTTTTTGCTTCTGCTTTCCTGGTCCTCAGTCACACAGAAAAGATTCATTAGATAATGACCAATAGCTCTTGAATTGATTCTGGGTCTTGATTCTGTATTTCTGTAATTCAGATACTAATGATTTTTCTCTACCTTGGCTTAAATGTACATTTAGAGTATATTTACATGTATATTTGCATGTGTATTTATCCTTGTTATGAGAGAAAAGTCTTCATGTTTTCTTTTCAAAATTCTGACACTGGGGAAAGATATTCATTAAATGAAGAGTGTTAATGTTGATAATTATTAGCTATTTTTCTTATAGTTCATGGAATCAGAGATTTAAGATTTGGAAGGGACCTTATAGTCTTACCTATATGTGAAAGGAATCCCCACCATAACATACTCAGCAAGTAAATGGTTTTCCAATCTCTTCTTGAAGACCTCAAAAGAGGGAAAACATACCACCCCTCAAAGCATCCCATTCCATTTTTGGACATCTCTAATTGTTAGTTTTTCCTGACAGCAAACCTCAATGTGTCTCCTTGCAATGTCTACTCATTGATCCTGGTTCTGCCCTCTAGGACCAAACACAAGTTGAGTCCCCTCCTCACATAACAGCTCTTCTTTAAATACTTGTAAACCACTATTATGTGCCTCTGAGTCTTCTCTTCTCCTAGTCACACAGGCTTATGTCTTTAAATCAATCATCATATGACACAGGCTAATGGCCTTTTGCCACCTTGGGTCCCTCATGGTGCCCTGAACTAAACACAGTACTCCAAATGGAGACTGATGAAGATAGAATGGGAATATCACCTCTCTGTTCCTGGAAGCTATGCCCCTCTTAATGCAACATAAAATTACATTTGCTTTTTTTAGCTTCTCTATCACACTGCTGACTCATATTGAGCTTGATAAATCTCCAAGATCTTTTTGGAAGCAAGTGCTTTCTATCGATGTCATCTGTAGTTTATTCTTGTGAAGCTGATTTTTTTACATACAAATGCAAGACTTTACAACTATCCCTATTGAGTTTCATCTTGTTGGGTTCATCCCAACAATCTGAGAGCTTATCAACATCTTTTTTGGTCCTACCTCTGTCATCCAGTGTGTTACTTATCTCTCTCACCTTTCTGTCCTCTATAAATTTCACAAGCATACTATCTCTGTCTTCATCCTTTGTTGTTGTTCAGTCATTTCAGAGATGTCGGACTCTTTGTGACCCCATTTGAGGTTTTCTTGGCAAAGATACTGCAGTGATTTGCCATTTCCTTCTTCAGCTTATTTTACAGATGAGGAAACTGGGGCAAACAGTGTTAAGTGACTTTCCTAGACCCACATAGCTGGTAAAGTGTCTGAGGCCAGATTTAAACTTAGGAAAATAAGTCTTCCTGACTTCAGGACCAGCGCTCTATCCACTGTACCACCTAGCTGCCCCATCTTTATCCTAATCATTGACAAAATTGTTAAACAACACAGGGATATCCTCAGATCCCTGAAGTACTCCACTATGGACCTCCTGTTGTGCTAACATGGAACCATTCACAACTAACTATTCTTGGAATCCAGCTTGTCAACCAGTTGTGTGTCCACTGGATTATATTACTGTATCATCAACTCCATGTATATCCTTCTCCATAAGGATACTATACATAAAGATACTCTACTCCTACACTAAAACTTGGCTAAAATCTGCATAAATGTTATCCATAGCATTTCTTCCATACACTATTTTAGCAATTCTCTTGCTGTTATACTGTTGATATTGGTATTATTTACATCAAGAGCATGTGTAACCCAAAAAGGAGGGCGTTAGTTTTGTACATTAAGAGTAACAGGACTGCCGGAGTACTATATTGGTGGTATCCATGAAGTGATGAGTCAGAGAAAATTATCGTGGCTTTGGATAGATCTTCTGTGGAGGATTTATGGCAAGATGGAAGAACAAGAAACCCTCCAAGATTATGAGTTGTAGAGTAGTTGTTGATCTGAATTGGTAGAGGCAATTTCCTCATTTCAAGGTCCCTATTCCAAAAAGAATGTCACGGCCAGGTGAAACAAACAAACAAAATGAACAAAATCCCCAGAGGATGAAAAGAAATGGTTGAATTATGATCTGCATTAATTGAAGTACCTGTACCTATATCAGTGGGATCACAAGTCCAGCAAAGTAAAAAGATAATATTAAAATCTTACTTTTGAAATGACTGATTTGCAGATAATGATTGACCCATCATCACCCTATGCTACATATTCCATCTCTCAGTTCTGGCTGCCAAAACTTAGTTCAGTTTTAAAGATCTAAGAGCTGATAAAAAAACATTAAGCTCTACTTCTTAGGTCACAATGAGATGTTAGCTCCAATTTCAGGGTGAAATTAATCTCCAATGAAACTGACTGATCATCCTCTGCTTTGCCATCCCAACCTCGGTCTCAAAATCTATACTCCCTGGATTTTAGTATTAAGATTTTATTTCTCTTGGGATTTTTCCAGAAATTAGAAGACTTAGATCCATTTTAGGGAGTCAGGATGATATCCAATATAAGCAACTGAATACCTGGAAAATGGTTTATTTTAAATGCATTTATAAAGCCATCATGAATGTACCTAATAATACAATTTCATTCTTCCTATATGGTTGGTCCTCCTGATGCTTTCTCATAAGCTTCAGTGAGCTAGATTTTTTTTTTTTCCAGTGGGAAAGGCTGTGAAACAGAGTTTTAAAATTTTAATAACTATGCCTGGCTTATTTTTTGAGGTTGATGGGGAAGTAGTAATTCTTGTGTTGGGTACCTTAAGTTGCACTGGACCACCAAAGCATAATTAAAAGGTTATAGTTAAACAAGTTTTAATATATTATTCATCCTAATATGAGCCTGAGCTGTACTTGAACAGAACATTCTGTGTTTGTGGGGTTTTTGTCTTTTTTCTGTCTTAGTATTTGGTAGTTTCTGCTTTTGCATGAGAGGTAAAAATTGAAATACAACAAGAAAGGTACATTTGTGAGCAGTAAAGGTAGAATGGGAGAGACACCATGAAAAATCACTTCTGGAAATTTCTTGAGAAAAAGTTCTGTTAAAGTTTTATTAAGTGACTCTGGTCTAATAGGTTGATAGAAACTTCTCCTCTCTCCTCAGAGCCCTAAATTATGCAACTGGGCTATATGGCATATCCAGCATTTGGACACATAGAATTAGATATGTTTTCGCATTATCACAAAAACTCACAGTAAGGAGGGACCTCAACGGCATCAAGTGAAATTTCTACCTGTACCACTCCAGTTCAGGTCTTATCACCCATTGATGTTCACCATTTCATGACCCCATTTGGGGTTTTCTTGGCAGAGATACTAGAGAGGCTTGCTATTTCCTTCTCCTGCTCATTTTATAGATAAGGAAACTGAGGCAAACAAGGTTAAGTGACTTGATCAGGGTCCTGAAGCTACTATGTCTGAGGTCAGATTTGACCTCAGGAAGAAAGAGTTTTTCTGGCTTCAGACATGGCACTTTACCCACTGTACTACCTAGCTACCCTCATCACTTAATACCTGGACTATTTCTATAGCTTCCTGGTGGGTCAGCCTGCCACAAGTTTTTCCTCCATTCCAAAACACCCTCATTCAGTCAGCTAAAGTAATTTTCCTAAAATTCAGGTCTGATCATGACCCTCCCCACCTCAATAAACTGCAGTGACTTCTTAGTATATACAGGATGAAATACAAAATGGTCTGTTTGGCCTTTAAAGCTTTTCATAACCTAGCCACCTCCTACCTTTCCAGTTTTCTTATACCCTATTCTGCAACATGTACTGTTTGATCTAGTGACACTGGCCTCTTGGCTATTCCACAAACAACACACTCCATCTCTCTGTCATGGACATATTTTCTCTGGTTATCTCCTGTGCCTAGAATGGTATCCTTCTTTCACTCCAACTACTGACTTCCCTGGCTTCTTTTAAGGCCCAATTAAAATTCCACCTTCTGCAGGAAGCCTTCAATAACCCCTCTTAATTCCAGTGTCTTCCCTCTTGTTTCTATTTATCCTGGACTGCTTTGTATCTGTTTGCATGTGGTTTCGCCCTATTAGACTGTAAGCAAGGACTCTTTGTCTCTTTTTGTGTCCCTAGCAGTTAGCACAATGCCTAACACATAGTAGTCCTTAATAAATGTTGACCGCTTATAGCGTTATACCATTATAGCACATTTGATGAGTCTTTGTCAAACAAGTCTATCACAGTTTGAATGCCTTTAGTAAAGGAGAAGCCACGCCTACCTCCTGAATCATTCCACTTTTTGATAGTGCTAGTTAAGAAGATTTTTATTTTCCCCTTAGATCACATCTACATTTGCTTCTTTACCATTTCTGTCCATTTCCCCTAGTTTAATGCCCTGGTTCCAACAAAAACAAGTCTAATCTCTCTTTCATATGATAGGCCTTCAAATGCTTGAAGACAACTATCCTTTCCTTCCCAAATCTCTTTTCCAACAAAAACCTAGTTTTTAAAACCTAAAAACTCTCATTTGCTTGGCCAGATAACTTTTATTTTATCCCAAACAGTATTCTAAGATAAAAATTAGAACAACTAGGTTTTGTATAAGATTTTTCAGAGGCAAATCACCCAAAATAAAATTTTTGGAAGACACTAGAAACATTACCCACAAGATCACCCACCAACAATTATTAGAAGATCCAAGCATTTTCCTTTCCTGAGAGATGAGGAAGCTAACTAATACTGTGTGTAGCGAACATCTGGATGAAAAGTAAAAGTGAAAACAATGATCCAGATGCTTTATTCATCAAGCGTTTTAAATATGTAGGTGCATCCAGTTGATAAACTGAATTCTTTTTTTTTAACTTTTCATCTATTTGATAGCATGTAGATATCAATGTTTTCAGACAAAAGGCAAGGTAAAAAATAATAATACTATATTGCATGTAATAATGATAATAATAACTGACATTTATACAGCACTCACTATGTGTCAGGCACAGTGTGCTAAGTGTTTTATAATTATTATCTAACTTGATTCTCACAACAGCCCTGGGATATAAGTGCTACTACCATCTCCATTTTACAGATGAGGAAAATGAGAGAGCAGAGGTTAAGTGACCTGCCCAAGGTCTCACTACTAGTAAATGTCTGGGGCTAGATTTGAACTCAGGTCTCGCACTCTATCCACTGCACCACCTCCCTGCTCCAATTAAATTACACTTTTTCCCCCATATATATTCTTGTATCCACCCCTAAAAACATTCCAGGGAAGTCGGTAAAGGAAGTACTTTTTACATATGGAGAATCTGAAGCAACCAGAGGATAAGAAGCCTAAGCCTACCTAGGGGTGCAGAACAGAACTGGATTTGGGAAGAGTTCTTTCCATTAGACCAGATTTTTCCTAGGATCAAAGGCAGTGATTGTCTTGATTGCGAACGACTTAGTGCTACACAGCGTATAGAAGCCCTAAGATGGAAATGTCCATTTCATGCCAACAGGGAGCCCAACTTTCTTTAAAGAGAATGAGTGAGTTAAAATTCAATGCATTGACAGCCATCACATCCCAGCAAGAGAGGACCCCCTCCCAGCATGCCTCCCACCATGTGTCCTTCTTCTCCACCATCGCCCCTGCCAAGGAGGGGAAGAGGAAATTAGGAGAGTGCCACCGGAGCTGACTCAATATTTATGTTTTTATGTGAGATGATTTGGGTTATTAGCATCAGTGGACACATTCTGTTTCCCCTGTGCAGCAACAGCAGGTGATTTCCCCTCCCCCACTAAAAATATCTGGCCCACGACCAATTCCAAAATTAAACATTTGTTTGCCAGACATGCACAGCTGTAATTGGCCCGCTGCTGGTTTGCTGCATAACATGCCACCTGCTAGCTCCTTTTCCAGAGAAGAGGAAGGGAAGAGGAACCGAATGAAGACTCAGTCCAGGGAACAATTAAGAAGCTCTCTCTCTTTGCTACCTTCTCTCATCCTCCTGTGTTCACCCCAAAGATGCTGCAGGAACACAGGCAAATTTGCCTTCACATAACAGTTGGGGCAGGTATAACATTTTGCTGCTTGCCAAATGGCAGAAAGAAAACATATTGGTTCGTCCCAAAGGTTAAGCTTCTTTGGGTAGAGGGAGGGAGTCATTTACAATATGACTAGGTTAAATCAACTTCTGTTATGACAATTATCTATGTGATGGGAGGAATAAACCAACCCTCATTCCAAAAAAGATGAATGTTAGATGAGTAATTCATCATCACACCAGCTTTCTGCCTAAAATAAAGGAAGAAGATTCTGAAAATGATTGAAGTTTTGCTAAAAATGAATAAACCCAAACCAAAAGGCCTTTAGAAAGTTCTGTTATGGTTTCAGTTTCACTAGTATTTTTTTTAAGTTGCCAGAGGTAATTTCCTTCTTCCATATAATCCATTGTTTTCTAAGAGAAATTTCATAAAAAAAGGTTTTTTTTATAGCTGAACTGAAGCTGGTGTGATGAAAACAATAAAAATTCTTGTTTGAAAGTATTTCTTTCTCAGCTTTTAAGACAACCAGGGGAATAAGATAAGAAATGTACAGCCATCCAGAGATGATGATTTGCCAAAGCCAAGTGGAATGGGAAGGTTCAGGGGTTCAAAAGCCTCAGCTTTAGCGCTAAACCTGAGAGGAGTGATGTAGGAACATATTTTGGGGGTGACATCTATATCTGGCTTCAGTGAAGTCCTCAATCATTTCTTCAAAGGTTACACTTGCTTAGGGGTTCTGTCAATGTGCTCTACCTTCCCATTTTCAGGCACGGATTACTTTCTGCGCCTTCGACTAGGACTGAAATTGCCCAGGTTGGACTTGGTTTGACCACTTTTTGGTGTTGGGGAGGAGCAGAGGGCAGATGAAGAGATCTGGAAAAAGTATTTTTCACCTCTATCAGTTGACTCACTTCACATTTGTTGCTATATCAGAGAAGGATGAGTATTATTTTAGAGAACTCCAAAAGGACTTAGTTTCTAAGGTTCTGACACATAGGTCTTTAATGCCCATTATCTTTTTTTCTACTCATGAAACCTGGAAAACCATCTAAACTCTTTGCACTTCAGTTTTCCCATCAGTGAAAAGGAGGCAGTTGGACCAATGTCCTGCCTAGTTATAAATTATGAATGGATTGAGGTACTATGTGATGATGCTCTGCTAAGCTGGAAAGGGAGAGTTAGGAGAGGTGCTATTATTTGCCCCATGTTATAGTTGAGGAAACTGAAATTGAGAGAAATTAAGTGACTCGTCTAGGGTCACACAGCTATCTAGTAAGGCTGACACAGTATTTGAACTGACCCCAGGTCCAACACTCTACCCACTAAACCAACTGGGTCCTCTAATCAATCACTCAAAAAGCATTTATTGTCTCCTTGCCTCAAGTCTCTCCCCACTCCAGCCTATCTTTCATTCAGCTGTCAAATTGAACTTACAAAAGTGAAGGCCTAGCCATGTCAGATTTAATAAACTCCTGTGCCTCCCAAATCAAATATACAATCCTCTATTTGGCATTCAAAGCTCTTCATAACCTGCCCCTGTCTTCTCACTCTTTACTATCTAATCATATACTTTGTGATCCAGTGATTCTGGCCTTCCTACTGTTCCCCAAGCAAGATACTCCATACATTTTCATTGACTCTCCCCCATGTCTGGAATCTCTCCCTGTTCATCCCTGTCTCCTGGTTTCCTTCAAGTGCCAGCCAAATCCTATCTTCTACAATCTCCCTTAAGGCTAATGACTTCCCCCTGTTAATTAATTCTCTAATTAGCTAGCTAGCTAGCTGCCTGCCTATCTATATGCTTGTTTGTCTATCCATCCATCCATCCATCCATTCATCTGTCTGCCTCTGTCTATATCTATCTATCTATCTATCTATCTATCTATCTATCTATCTATCTATCTATCTATCATCTTCTATCTATCTATCATCTATCTATCTATCTATCTATCTATCTATCTATCATCTATCTGTCTGTCTGTCCATCTGTCCATCCGTCTGTCTACCTGTCCATTTGTCCATCTATCTGTCTCTCTATCTAAACATCTATCTGTCTGCCTTTCTGTTTATCTATCTATCCGTCTATCTATCTAATCTATGCATCTTGTTTATGTATGATTGTTTGCATATAGTATCTCCCCTTAGACTCTAAGCTCCTTGAAGGAAGGAATAATCTTTTGCCTTTCTTTGTGTCTCCACTAATTACAACAGCACCAGGCATATAGTAAGTGTTTAATAAATGCTTGATTGAGTGCCTACTGTTTTGTTGCTAGTCACAGGGACACACACACACACACACACACACACACACACACACACACACACACACACACACACACACACACACACACACACCCTGGTGGGGCTAAGAAACAAGGCAGGGAGAGCTGTTAACTCCCTTGAGCTCCCTTGACCTTGGGGCACTAAGTGCTCCTGCAGGAGATCTGAACAGCAGTGAAGCTTCCTTAGCAGTTCACAGCCCTTGCAGGGCATGCCTGGCTTCTTTTCTCAGCAATTCACTCCTCCTCACTCCTGGTGGGTGTGGCCATCTTTGTCTTAAGCCTCCACAGAAACATAGGAATGTTCTGGTTCTACTTACTCACTTCTGCGAGTTTCTAGGAATACTTTCTTTGCATTTGTTATCTTTCAAATAAACCTTCATTTCTGTTACATGTATGGTGCCAATCCCTAGCCAGTTCAATTCACAATCAAACACACACAGGTGCGTGTGCACACACATACACTTGAGTTTACAAAACCTATTTTTAGATCCCCCCTTTTGGGTTGACTCCCCCCTCTCATCTCCTGCTCTGCCACCTCCTACTTGTATTCAAGTAAGCAGAACTAACGTACATTTGAGTTATTTAGTTTGTATGTGGCATCAAACACATAACAGGAAAACCCCCAGATATTAACCTAGAGAGATAGCAGGCTAATGCAGGCTGCACAGCCTGCGGCCCAGGGCTTTTTTTTCCCCTTTGTCACTCACTGTTCTCTGTTGGGTAGAGCTGATAAAAAAGAATGGATAGATAACAGAAAGCACTGGAGTTTAATGAGCAGAGTGGGTGACGTGGTGAGACCTATGCATTAGGAAAATCATTTTAGCAGCTGAATAGCGACTAGTTTGGAGTGTATTTACAAGGCACATAAATTTTTGACTGGGGGAAGGGGGTTGCGTAACCCCCTCCTGCATAGATTAAGGGATGCTAGGATCTCTACCAAAGTGGGAGTGGCCCACAAATTCCACCTTCTCCAATTGCCTCAATGGAGGAGTTTAGTGTGCTTCTAGAACACTACAGGGCACTTCAGGGGCTACAAAAGATATAGCAAACATGACTTTTGGAGCTCACACCTTAGCATCCTACCTCAAATTGAGTTAAAGCAGCATGTGGTATAATAGAAAGAAACCAGGACCCACAAGTGGGAAAGCTGGAATTGAATCTCACTTCTGATATTTGAGAATCACAGTGCTGGTCGGTCGTGTAGTAGGTGCTTAATAAATCTTATTGACTTGACTTTAGAGCTGGAAGGGGCCTCTGGGATCATTTAGCTAAACCCTGATATTTTACAGATGAGGAACTTAAGACCCAGAGAGGTTCAGTGACTTGGCAGGTAGTAAATGGCAGAAATGAGATTTGAACTCAGGTCATCTGACTCCCAGTGCAATCATCTTTGCATTATTCCATGCCATTGGTGCAACATCAAATATGTAAATTAGGTTAAGCTCTTTTTCCATTTATAATATAGTAATTTTTTTCAGTCAATAGTGCAATGGTAAGGATGTGATCTAAAATGAACCATCACTTGCAAAATGCTGTTGGGAAGTGTGGAGATCATTTTTACAAACATTTTATGTAGATGGGAAAATAGGTATAAGTATTGATAGTGGCTGATATAGCCCTTTTCTTTCCCCAATACAAATAAGATATATGAATGACTTTTTCATTTCTTTGGTATCTTTTCCTTCCTCCAGATATCTTGTGTTTTGTATCTAGAAGCAGCTAGATGCCACAATTAGAAAGATCTGAGTTTGGATGTGACCTCAAGCACTCACTAGCTATGTGACCCTGAGCAAGTCACTTAAGCTCCATCTGTCTCAGTTTCCTCATCTGTAAAATGGGGATAATAATAGCACCTAACAGAGTTGTCGTAAAGATCATATGAGATAATATTTATAAAGTGGTGTGCAAAATTTAGAAGCACTCTATAAATGAAAACTGTTAGCTATTGTGAATCAATTCCCCATATCCTCATAACTTTATCAAATGATGCAAAGATCTCTGCTATATAACATTTGATCTAATCCAGCTGATATTTCAGTCTTTATTCTATTTAGTGCTCTTCTGTAAAGATGTCTATGACTTTGATAGGGTAGTTTGATTATAAGCAGCTTGGTGGTATGCTGGATAGAGCACAAGACTTGGAGTCAGAAAGACCTGAGTTTGGACCCTTTCTTAAACCTTGACTGCTCACTGGATATGTAATCCTGGGCAAGTCACTTTCTGTGCCTCTGTTTCTTCATCTGTAATATGGAGATAATAACATCTACTTCACAGGGTTCTTTCGAGGATCAAATGAACATATGTAAAGCATTTGGCACAACTTAAATGGCCATGTAAAGGATAGTTATTCATGCAAATCATTGCAGATCTTTTCATCTTTCTTCTGGTTGTTTATTCTTCCATTTTTATCCTTAAATGCCCTCAGAATGATTGTGTTTAGTTGGGTAGCCCTCTAAACCGTCCTCAAACTCAATTTATGCTCCAATGATTGTCTCTGCTTCCTTAAGTAATACTGCTCATGATGTTCCATCCTTCTTTGTAAAATTTTAAAAATTAGTCTATGTTCTAAAATAGTGTTGACTCTGGCTGCCATCTCTTTATGCTTGTAATGAAGTCAATTATTTGCATATTAAGGTGTTTTTATACTTTTTGGGTCTCCTTACTATTTCATATTAGTTAAACTCCTTCATAAATTGTGCCAATTTCCTTTTTGCCATTCATTACCCACTTTTGATTATCAATAACTTGTTTAAATAGCTCACAATTAAGCTATTTCAAAGTCCTACTCTGATACCTCATCGTGGCATAGAGGTGACCCTGAATTCTCAAAGGAAATGCCACTGGGATATAAACTCTACCAGGTTCCACCATGACATAGTCTAGGCATATAATTTGTCTGTTTTCTGAGGACCAGCTTAGCCAAGTATAATGAAGTTCATCACCAGTAAGTTGGCCATTTTGCAATAAATTCTTTGGTCATGTCTCTCAATCCTATATGAGCACTTTCCTGTTTAGAAATATAAATGACAGAGGAAACTTAAAGTTACACAGTAATATTTTTGACCATCTACAAATTTTAACTTGGTTGTCAATACTCTAAATATGAAATTTGTGTCCAATGATCAGTGTATAACATACAAGTGGAGGAACTAAATCTTGACATTATTGCAGTTAACAAAACCAGAGTACTGAAGGAAGCTTTAGCTAAGTAGGTTTTTTAAAAAAAAAGAAATGAGTTGAGTTTATTTTACCGTGTG
The DNA here is from genome assembly GCF_028372415.1 of Notamacropus eugenii. Classification (NCBI taxonomy): domain Eukaryota; kingdom Metazoa; phylum Chordata; class Mammalia; order Diprotodontia; family Macropodidae; genus Notamacropus; species Notamacropus eugenii. The sequence continues at coordinate 636,190,238 of NC_092872.1, forward strand.
CTCAATGGAAAATAGAAGCGTACCTTCAAAAAACTAGTCTTCTTGTATGGCAGTGATCTTGATCAGTATTTGCAAACAAAACAATTAAAAATCATAGTTTATGTAACAAAACTGGTTTCAGAAGATAAAGAAAAAACTGAAATTCTACAAAGAATCTGATAAAACCATGCATATTAAATCAATATAAACATTTGTTTCAAAATAAATGTGGGGCAAGATGAGAATGTTGGCTCATTGAAGGCAAGATACATTTTATTTTTTCCTTGTGTCCCCAAAGCTCAGTACTGTGCCTATTGCATAGCAAGTCCTTAATAAATGCTTGATAAATATTGAATGTGAGAAACATATTGGTAGCATAAGTCAAAAACAAGGAAAGAGGAAGGGTAAAAATTTATCAACCACACAGACATCTCATGCCTGTATATTATCACTACTCTCTTGAAGAAGAAAATTGGTAAGTGTCCAAAAGATGTAGCCAACACCAAATAATCTCTCTCTTTCTCTCTCTCTCTGTCTCTGTCTCTGTCTGTCTCTCTGTCTGTCTGTCTGTCTCTCTCTCTCTCTCTCTCACACGCACACACACACACACACACACACACACACACACACACACACACACACACAAAAGAGACCATATTTTAACATCCAGGAACAGACTAATGATGGATATGGGCATCATTCCTGAATGAGTTATATAGAGTCAGACCATCAACTTGTTAGAGCAAAAAACAATATTTGTATAAAACCAGAAGAAAGAATAATGAGAAAAATGTGACAGGCAATTGAAAACAACTTAATCCTGGCTTATTTAAACAAGTAACTGATAATGAAATAAAATGATCATAAGCAGAAAGCACATCAAGGAAGGAATTTACATGGCCAGAGTCTTACCGTGTGTGAATGTGAAAATAATAGGACCACAAATAGGAGTCCACGTGCCTCTAAGGAAAGAACGCTAACTGGGGAGTCAGCACATCTGGCCTCTAGGACTGCCTCACCTGTTCATCAGTTACATAAGACCGGACCTCAGTTTCTTCACTTGAAAAATGAGACAGCCAGACTGGATGATCTCTCATTTTCCTTCCAAATCTAAAATTCTGTAACTTGCTCAAAAAATTCAATGTGATATTCATTCCCAGTAAAGCAATACAAAATTGTGCTCTTTTGAGTCTTTGATTTCTCCAGTGAAAATATATGAGGAACCCATTATTGCACATATACATACATATATATATGTGTATGTATATGTGTATCCATGTATCACAGAAAGTGCATTTAATCACTAGACTTCAGAGACCTAGGTGTGAGAATCCTGTCAGTAGCTATGAGTAACAACCCCTAATGTTCTGACATTAATTTTTCTTACCTGGTTAGTGGCCAGAGGTGGGCACAGGATGCATCAGAGGAGTGTGAAATTTGAAAATGAATAGAAATGAGTGAAGAAAATGGCATTTGGTCATTTAGTCAATAAATATTTATTAAGTTCCTGCTGTGTGCTGGACAGATGCAAAGAAAGACAAAAGACAAGTTCTGCTCTCGGAGTTCACATTCTAATGGAGGAGACAACGTGAAAATAAACAACATGTATCAACAAGATATTTACAGGATAAATTAGAGATAATTGATAGAGGGAAGACAGTAGCACTAAGGAGGATCAGGAAAGAATTTTTGTTGGGTGATATTTGGCTGAGATTTTAAGGAAACCAGGAAAGAAGCAGAAAAAAAGAAGGGACAGAATTGTAGGCATGAGGAAGAGCCAGTAAAATTGGCAGCTAGTGGCATGATAGATAGGGCACTGGATTTGGAGTCAGAAAAATTGAAGTTCAAATCCAACCTCGGACAATTACTAGCTGTGTGACCCTGGGCAAGACATTTACTGTCTGCTTCTGTTTCCTCATCTTTAAAATAGGGATAAAATAATGCCTGTCTACAGGGGTTGTTGTGCAAATCAAATGAAATATTTGTAAAGCAGAGCAAACTATAAAGCTCTGTATAAATGCTAGTTTTGTTTTGTTTTTTTAAATGCCCGGATTTGGAGATAAAGTGTCTTACGTGAGAAAAATCAAAGCAGCCAAAATCACTGAATCACTGAGGACATTGTGGGGAGAAAAGTCTAAGAAAACCCCAAAGCAGGAGAGGGTCAGGACTGAACCACCTCACCTCTAACCCTTCAGCTGCTTAACTGAGCTAAGATTTTATAGCAATTCTGGGCCATCTTTAGGGACATGGGACAGATCCAGTCAGGCAGAGTAGAAGGAATGGGTAGATATGGTGAGATGGGGCAAAGAGTGCACACATCAATTAAGAGAGGTGAGAGCTAGCAGAATGGGCTTGGAGGAAACTGCTGGCTTGTTGAATTGGAACAGTTGGGAGCAGAGCTGGATTGTGAGCTACCATGAATAGAGTTCCTGCATTAAGATGAAATGATTCCCAAATAGTATATAGATGCTGTCTTCTCTGATGATGTCCCATTGGATTTCTCAAAATTCTGGCTATATCTCACCTTTGCCCTGCTTGGGAGATTAAGAATAAGGTGACTTGGGTGATTTTGTGACTAGGTGAACGATGTTCAGTAGATACTGATCCTCATCAATTCTCCTGTTTCACTATACTTTTATTAAGTTGATTAAATGTTTATTTTAAGAATTGGAGATCAAAGAGATGTCCATTAATTGGGGAATAACTGAACAAGTTGTGATATGGGATAATTAAGATGGAATATTTTTGTGCTGTAAGAAATGGTGAGCAGGATGGTTTCAGAAAAACCTGAGGAGACTTATATGAACTAATGCAAAGTGAAATGAGCAGAACCAGGAGAAGATTGTAGACAGTAACAGCAGTATTGTATGATGATCAGCTATGAATGACTCAGCTATTGTGATCAATACAATGATCTAAAACAGTTCTAAAGGAATATGATGAAAAATGCTATCTACTTCCAGAGAGAACTGATGAACTCTGAATGCAAATTGAAGCATGCATTTTAACTTTTTTTCTTTTTTTGTCCATGTTTTCTTTTGCAACATGACTAAAATGGATTTTTTTTTTATGACTTCACATGTATAATTGATATAAAGTTGGGCTTGCCTTCTCAAAAAAGGGAGAGAGGTAGGAGGAAGAGAATTTGGAACTCAAAAGTTTTCAAATGATTCTTTAAAAAAATTTATGTCACTAGGAACTATTTCATGAAATAAAAAATATATTTTAAAAAGTTATTCTAACTACATATAAAGATTTGAGTAAGACAATTAGGAATTGGGATAAAAAGAGGTTTTTTTTTCATTATGATTGGATCTCCCACACACCAATCTGTAGACCAATGAGAAAATAGTGATACTACTCACAAAGGAGTAGAGCCAAGGGGAGCATGGCTACATGGTCTGTGAAAGTCAGAGAGAGCTTGGCGATTATCTCAAATCACACTCTAAAACTGGCTGGCATATATGAGAAGTGGGGATGAGGACTGATTGACAGTTCCTGCTTTTATCCATGAACTGGTCTCAGTGGCTCCTACCTGTGAGTCATACGATTTAAAAAAAAATGTAGTATATCCAAATATTTGCATGACATGGTAAAACTGGTTCTTCTAGGGATATTGTACTACTAATCATGTAGAACCACAGCCCTAAAGAACTATTGTTGAAGATCACACTACTGTGATGGAATGGCAGTATGGTGGGTTTGAGTAGTTTGCAACATATTAAAAACGAGTATTCAGAAGAAACAGCATATAGAATGTTACTAGAATGTATATGGCTGAGGTGAAAAAGCTGAGAATGGAAAAAGTGAACGATCCTGCATGCTCCATTGGTGCCTATATTATATCAGTGGAAGTAAAGGAAGACCTAGGTGGTGCTGCTCCAACCTCCCCATTGATCTTCCCATTTTGTGGGCAACAGAGATCCTGTTCACCCCTTTTATTAAGGAAACAAGCTATTTTCATCATTTCTACTGCAATTCATTTTTCTCTCTATTAAAAAAAGTCATTATTTGCTTTTGATTGAAAATATGGCATAATGATTATGAGTGGGGCATAAATTTGGTTTTGTTTGAGTTTCTAAAATAATAAAATTTATAAATGCCTGTATTTTTATGTTACTCCTTCAAGGGAGGTAGCTCCTAAAACTGTAGCAGCTCATAATGAAAAGAGCACAAGATTCAGAGCCTGCAGGTGAATGTTTGAATTACAGATCTCTGTTTCTTAATATCGGTGAAATTGTGAAAAAAGTGAGAAAGTCATTTAATTCTCTGGGTCTCAGTTTACTACAAGCAAAATGAAGGAGTTAGACTATATCATGTCCAAAGTCCCCCTAGTTCTAAATCCTTTGGTTCCTTTTGCCACTCCAGCAGATATATTTAGTATTCATAGCAACATTTCATCTTTATTTATCTTCAATGCACCTATCTTTTAAAAGAGACAGCTGAATGTGACTTCTGAGTACTAACTCTCTCTCTTCCACCATGGTTTGGCAAGATGAGACTATAAGGATCCATGGACTGATTGTTTTATTTTGTTTTGCTCTTGCTTTGGTGGCCCACTAATAGCACAACACTACATCTATATTCAGTTCTGTGTAACAGCAAGCTCCATATGAATCAGCAGTACAATATGACAGTCAAGAAACCTCATGCCAACCCAGACTGCAATAAGGAAGACTGAGGTCTAGAACTAGGGAGTGATGATCCTGTTATTCTCTGTGGCCTGACCTGGGTACCACATCTTGGTAAGAATATTGATCATCTGGAGAGAGTCTAGAAGAAGGTAATAAGGTAACCTTGCTGAGGTTCATGCCATATGAGGATAAGTCAAAGGAAATAAGCAAGTGAAAATGATATCTTCAGGTTGTTTTAATATACATTTCTCTAATCAATACTTATTTAGAACATTTTTATATAATTATAGATTGTTTTGATTTTATCTTATGTTATAGAAATGCTTGTTTTATTACATAAATTAAAAATAAAATAATTTTTTTAAAAAAGGAAATAGGTATGGTCAGTCTGGAAAGAAAACACTCAGAGGGCATAATATCTATCAATAAGAGTTAGCAGAGCTATCATATAGAAGGAAGAATATACTTTTCTTGTCTGTTTCCAAAGGACCAAAGTAGAAGCCACTAATAGTAGCTGTTTAAAAAAAAATTAGATTTGATGTAAAGACTGACTTCCTAATAACGAAAGCTATCCAGACTTGGAATGGATGACCTTGAGAGTTAATCTGTTTCCCCTTCATTGGACATCTTTAAAAAGAAAGACTGAATGATTGCTCATTTGTAGGTGATGCTGTAAAAGGAATTCTTGTATCACCATGGGTTGGAATAGATGGCCTCTAACATAACTTTGAATTCTTCAATTCTATTTTAAGGTGTAGGTCAGAAAAAATTCTGCAAGTGTAAGGGGTATTCTTGATACAGAAGGAAGGTTGTCTGTGTCAGAAAGGTTGACTGGGGCAGAACCTTGGGTTTCAGAGGTTCGAACTCAATTCAGTCCTGATGAAATATAAACTTCCTCCTGGTAGAAATCAGCAAATACCTTAAAGCACAAGCCAGTACCCCAAGGATTCAGGGAGCTTTAAGTTAATTTTGCCAAAGAGTAGTTTGAAGGTAATCAGGTATGAAAGATGGTGCTTTATTTCCCTTCACATACTTACTTATGTGAAAATGAATGGCAAAATCTCTTTTGGGATCTGCCTACATCACAGGACTGTTACGAGGAAAATGCTTCCCAGCCAGGAAAGGAGGTTCCTTCCAGCTCCAAATCTATGATCCAATGATCCACCGGAAAAATACAAGGGATCATTACTATTATTGCTAAATGCAAAGTGATTGAAATATGGCTTAGCGCATAACGATGATCTTTGAGGCACTGCAAGGTCCCAAAGAGTCTGTATCATCAAAGAAGAATTATATTCTTTTCAGTGCAGCTTATCTTTGTTTTGACCCTTACTACATTCAGATTCTTTAAAAGTCAGCAGTCCGTGAGTGGTAAACAGGACCCTTAGTTAAACAGAATATTTTATTAACTAGAACATGGTATCATATGATTAAGAACTGGAAGATTCCTTAGAGATGTTATATCCAATCCACTCATTTTATAGATGAGAATACTCAAACTATAAGGTTATGTGACTTGTCTAAGGTCAATTCCCACTCAATTTTCAATACTCTGAAGCAGCAAGTACCCTTACACATCCAGGATGGCCTGCTAAGGGCAGGTTCTTAGATCTGCTTTTCTATAAGGAAAGCAACTTTTGAGGGGTCAACAATCTTCTTTATCACATATACTAACAGAGAAAATACAAGTAGAGAAATAAAGACCAACAGAATGGGCTTCTAACTATCTGACCATAAGCAATACATACATCACCAATCAACAGACAGATCCAACTGTCTGACCATTACACAGCTACAGTCACCAGAGAAAGAAGCACCAACATCTGGGTTTTCAAAACCAGGGGGATTTCTCAATAGCTACCCAGAGTCTCAGTTGGCACACAAATCTTATTCCAAGCCCCCAAGCAAAATCTTACCTCAGAGCATATATATACTTTTCAGAGCTGGAGGATATCACAACCCCTGTGACCCAGGGCCTCATTAGCAATTAACAAAAGGTGTGAGCCTTCCTACAAAACAAGCCTCATCTAATCAAGCTTAATGGGCTTCACCTGAGGCCTATTAATGGACAGGGAAGATCTTTACATTACATACTGCTGCCCCATCATACATTCCTCAGCACACCCCAGTAAAACCATTTTGGCAGATGGGATGAATCAGATTGAGGGTGACCAACAGGCCTCAAACCCATCTGTGAGTTTAATGGAATGTATGGATAAGAACAATTTATTCCAAAGGTCATGAAGATAGCCAAAATAGGTACTGTGGAGAGCTTGGAGCTTGGTCAGACATCAAGGATGCCAAGGTCATCTGCTGCATCCTAGACCATCACCAGTCCTCTTCACTTCTGTCCTGCCACTGATCTTCAATGACTGGAAAGAGTGAGGCTGATAACTTTGTGCACTCTGCCTCACTTAAATCCAATTTGCACACGAATCAAGACACTATCCCTTGATGTCATTGGTCCTCAGAATGAAGGACAGAGGACAAGCACAACAATTCTGATCTCCTGGTCATGATTATCTTAATCATCCTAATCATTCTCTATTCACCATTCCCTTATTTCCACATCTCTCTGAATCCAATCCTCTCAATATCACACCCTAAAGCTACCTAACCCTTCCACTATGTTCTCTGAAACAAGCCCTCCATAGGTAACAACCTTGCTCTCATCTCCAACACTTCCTTTCCCACTCCTGGCTCTCACTGAGATCTGGTTTCTCCTGATGACATCATCTCCTTGGCCACCCTTTCCAGTACTGGCTGCACTTTCACTCATACCTCTTGCCTGTAGTGGGGGAATTGTTCCCCACTACCACTTCTCAGGTCTCCCAGTACTACCATCATTCAATAACCTCTATACCTTTGATGTTCATTCAATCCATATTTATTACTCAATCAAGTTTGTGGTAGATTCTACATGGGGCAGCTAGGTGGTGCAGCAGATAGAGTGCTGGGCTTGGAGTCAGGAAGGCTCATCTTCAAGACTTCAAGTTTGGCCTCAAACACTTACTAGCTGTGTGAACCCAGGCAATCACCTAACTTGTTTGCCTCAGTTTCCTCATCTATAAAATAAGCTGGAAAAGGAAATGGCAAACCACTCTAGTATCTTGCCAAGAAAACTCCAAGTAGGGTCACAAAAGTCAGATATGACTAAAAACCAACTAAATGTCATCAGATGTTATATGCCAATCCTGGGACACTCTCCTTCATTCCTTAAAGAGTTCTTTGTCTAGTTCATGGCCTCTTTTTCCTCCTTAATTCCTCCCTTCATAATAAGCAAATTTCAATATACGTATTGATACACCATCAAGTACTCTAATCTATCAGTTCTTCGGTTTACTTATTTCCTATGACCTATTCTTCCATCTCATATCACATGCACATGAAGATACCTATACTTTTTAATCTTGCTATCACTCTCACAAATACAGTACTTTTATATTCATGAAATCTGTAATTCCCCTCTGATCAAAATCTGTTGTCATCTCATCTCTCCCTCTGCCTTGCAACTTCCTCATCATGACTTCCAATCCCTCAGCCCCTTGGTTCTTCCCAGGCCATCTTGCACTAGATACACTCTCTTCCCTTCCCCATCTTGACTCTGAGGTGAACCAGTTCAACTCTAAACCATCTTCCTCTCCTCAATCCCTTGACCATTATCCTATCACTCATCCTGCCCTACCACACTTCAAACTTTATTCCCATCATTAACTATAACAAAGCTAGAAAAAAGACACAAAACTTTCCACTACTGTGCTAACTAGATCCACAAAAAATTAATGTTGCATAATTTCTCCTAAGTTCTCAATGTGCAGGGTGATCCTTTTACACCTCCCAAATTGATTCCCTATCCCACTCATCACAGCAACTTTTCTAAATGTTTTCCTTCCTTGTGAAGCATCTCATGACTCCCCTACTCTCACTGACTTAGCTGAGACTGTCTCATATTTAACTGAGACTATTCACTGTGAGCTCTCTCCCTCTTTCCTCCTCCCTTCCTCTTATCACTCATATGAGTTTCTGCAGATCACAAAGTCTATGAAAGTATTCTGATGAGAACTGCATTATTACATGACATTATACTTCTCATATCCTGACTGTACTCATATCCTGCAAACGTAAATTGTCAGTAAGTCAGTCAATCAATAAACACTAAGTGAAATAGTATATAGCAGAGGTTCTCAAACTTATTTGGCCTACTGCCCCCTTTTCAAAAAAAAAATTACTCAGAGCCCCCCTGGAAATCTGCTTTAACTTTTTAATGGCTTTTTAAAATTTGCATAATTTCAAACACATATAAAATATATATTCTAAAAAATGATGCATCTTAAATTTAATAATTTATTGTAAATTTGTGGGTATTTTGCTGCATTGAAGTTTTGTTGACACAATATTGCATCATGTAATCGTATAGTACCATATTGTAAACAAGTCATTACACGTACATGTTCCTGTTGATGGACTTCCCAACAATGCTCCACACACTCACCTGTGAACACTTGCTTGTTAAGACCTGTTGGCAGACTTGACTTGACCACTGATTGGTTATCACTTACATTTTGGAAAATAATGTAATCGCTATGACTTTAACTCTGTTATATAATAGATGAAACATGTATGAATGGTTTTTCAAAATGTTCTTCTCTTCTTTCCTTCTGCTTCCTCTACTCCCTTATTTTTATTCAAAATCTGCCAATTGCATTTGAGGCTACTATTGTCCCCCCTGTATTGTTCCAGAACCCCCCAGGGGTGGTATCACCCACTTTGGGAACCGATGAGGGAGAAGATGGCAGGACAGATCCCTTATACAGGAAGAAAGTGCATTCTCATAACCATGGAGATTGCTATGCACTCAACTGAATCTATGATGTCACCAATATAGCTATTTCTTCCAGCAATCTCTCCATGCATCTTTATCCTATGTTACATTTGCTCATTACCTATATTCTCAACCCATTGAATCCAACTATACGCTGATGGCCTTCCTCTCTTTTTCTTGACATTATAAGGATATCAGAGGATTTGCTCAGCAGGAAACGTTGTGAGGATGAGAAAGGAAGTGGTTAGCAAAGAAACAGGTTCATGATGTACAGGTTGGCCCTGAAGGGACCAAATGTATCTTCCCATCCAGCATTTTGAAGTTGTCCAGAGGAAATAAGCCTGATCAGCTCTTTACTTGTTTGGATTCTGCATTACACAATCGGCTCTTAGTCTATGTTTATGGCAAGGTATCTGAGAGAAGCCTGTCATATCCTTTCTACTTTTACCTTTCATACCAGAGGGAGGTGACCAGACACCTCTGAGAAGTTTTATCTCTCTTAAGCTGTATATCTTACTGCAGGAGAATAGTTCAAATTGCAGCAGGGCTCAATTCTTTTTGAATCACCATGCTTTTCCTTCAGCAAATTTGCAAAGCTAGGCCTTTCTTCCAGTCAGTAGGTTCCAAGTCCAGTAGCTGAAGAATTCCCATCAGTTGATTGCTTCTGCTGACATCTTCTCAACTCTAGGTTATTCAGTCTCTCATTCCTTCCAATAATTTAAATCAGTCTCCTGATGCTCAGTGACTCCTCCTTCCCTTATGAGAGAAAACTTATGAATTCTGCTTTTTGACCAGTTAAGAAATTAACCTTCTCATAGTCTCCAGTTAGTTGATTTACCATTCTGCTTTAAGTTGCTCCCAATACCGCCCCCCCAAAAAGTCACATGCAAATGAACTTAGGGATCACAATATCTATAGCCTCAATCATTTCTCTGCCCTGAAATATGGCCTATCAGTTCATGTTTTTCTCCATTTCCCCATGACAATGTAAGCTTCTTGGGGGCAGGTATCACCTTTCTTTTTCTTGTATTTATATTCCCAAAGCTCAGAGCCTAGCACAAAGTAAGTGCTTAATAAGTCCTTGTTCCTTAAGTGGGACTTAATATTTAATTAATTTTTATTTTTTAAATGTATTTATTTCTAGTTTTTAATGTTTTAAATAGTATTTTTTCCAATTATATATAAAGACAATTTTAACACTCATTTTTTTTAAAATTGAGAATACTTGTTGATTGATTAATGGATTAGTCTATAAAATGAGGGACTGGATGACATGATCTCTAAAGTCCTTTCCAGCTCAAAAACTCTCCTCTTAAATATTATCTTATTTGATCCCAGATTTCAAGGTAAAAACTATATGTTGAAAGAGGCAAATTCAGGATAAACTTTTTCATAGCATTTTATACTAGTTTGCAGACTGATCAAAATTGCTACCTCAACTCCAAAGTGAGATTGCAATAAAGAAGGTTACAGATAATTTGACACATAGTAGATAGGGGGACATCAAGGTCCTCTTGAGTTTAATATTACAGACAATAGATATGCCTTTCCATAAACCATCTTAGAGATTCAATTAGATGGACATTGTATGGCATTTTTGACAGTCTTAAGTTTCTTCCCTGATTCCTCTTAAGACCATACCAAGAAATAATATGACATAGTGCATATAAGTCCAGCTTCACAATAGAAAGGAGAAGGGGAGCTGAATCTGCTCTTTCTCATAATTGGGCACGTGGGAAGAATATTTGTTGTTCAGTTATGTACAACTCTTTGAGATTCCAACCCCATGCCCTTGGGGTTTTCTTAGCAAAGAAAGATACTGGAGTGGTTTGCTCTTTCTTTCTCCAGTTATATGCAGGCAGGGGTTAAGTGACTTGCCCAGGGTCACACATCTAGTAAGTGTCTGAGTTCAAAGTTGAAATCTGGTTCTTCTGACTCCAGTATCAGTGTTCTCTGCAGTGCACCACATAGCTGCCTGTGAGAAGAATATACAGACAAGGAAGAAGGTGTGAAAAGAATGATAATCAGATTAACCTTACTCTTATCTAAAATGGGCAAAAGAAAGTTGAACACACAAATGTACAGTTTGATGTAGAAATACAGCAAACTCAAAAGGAAACAAGTAGGGATAAAGAGGATGAGTGGATTAAAAGGAAAGATAATATGGAGAAGAAATAATTGTAAAGCAAATTTCCTGATCCTGAGAAAGGAAATTAAAAAGAGGAAGGGAGAAGGAAGAAAAAGAAAAGGAGAGAAAGGAAAAGGGAAGAAAAGAAAAGAAAGGGAAGGGAAGAAAAGAACTAGATTCTAATGGAGTACCTCAGATAACCTCTTGGACAACTGGGCAAAGGCTAAATAAATTTCTGTATATGTATATAATGAATTATTATGCCATTAGAAATAATTAAAGAAGTAATTTCAGAGAATCTGGGATATTGTGAATTGATACAAAGTGAAATGAACAGAATCAGAAGAATAATTTATACAAGGAAAGCAACATTATAAAGAAAAAAACTTTGAAAGAGTTAAGAATTCTGATCAATGGAATAACTGATCCAGAGGACCTATGACGAAGTATGTTACCTATCAAGATGATGGACATAATATGCAGAAAAAGATACAGCTCCTGTGGGTATTAGTTTTGCTTGACTATGTTTTCTTTTGTAACTCCAGGTTCAAACTGGGGTCTACAAGGTAGCCATCCCTCCACAGAGGGAAGATTCCTACTCATCTGTGTCATTCTCATCCATATCTTTTCATAGGTTTGGCACAAGGTGTTTGTCTACTCCATGTGCCTTCCGAAGGTTCTCTAGATATTGAAGGGTACATCACTGACATTTATCTTTTAACCCTCCCTGTGGCTATGTCTTTTTTTTTCCTGGTCTTACATTTGCATATCTGATGCAAACGAACCACTTTGATTGCTTTTAATTGGTTTGGCTTTTCCTTGGTCTAAATTGGCTGCAATCAGTGATTTTGGCATTGTGACAAGACAGCTCTTAAGAAAAGCAGCTTGGGTGCTCAGGGCAGCACCAGCAATGCCTCACTTATGACAAACAAACTACACTCGTTTGGTTGGTTCTTAAGTGCTTTGGGCCTTTCATCATTCTTGTTTGATAATCCCTCCATTGCTAGGAGTGGGGGGGAAAAGGAAGGTTAAAATGAGTTCACTGAACAAGTCCTGTGTCCACCTTCTTTCTCACTTATGCTTCTCAAAGATATGGTAGATAGCTTTTATCCAGAAAATCCAAAACCAGACTTGCTATTCTTGTTCCACTTATTAGCACAGTCCAGGGCACATGTGTATTTTGGCACGAGCCTTCTAGATACTTTCCTGATGTCTCTAGTTTCTTTTCGGAATGGAGATACTTCATAAGCCTAGATTTCCAAAACCAAGGAATCTAGAGAAAACATTGGAAGAAAGATCCCTTTTTGAAGGCAGAGTGGTCTGTGAAAGCAAAGAGATGGTGTAGATCATATATTGCATCGTCATTTCTATAGAATATATAAGATATAAAATCTATTACATCCACAGTGGGGTTTTCTTCAAATACCAATATTACATTTCTTTAGTGAAAAGGTTTTTTTTTCTTAAAAATTTTTTTTAGCATACTTTCAAAAGATTTCTGTGTTCATATTAAATAAATCCTGTTTAAGTCTTCCTAATAGATAGAAAGCATGGAAAATAAAATATCATTTCCTCCTTATTTAACCTGTGTTTCCTAATTTAGATCACTGGGCTATTTTATGTAAACCATGGTATGGAAGTCACCTGATCACCTGATCCATTTTTCCTCCTCCTTGAAGTCTTTCTAAATTAATCCCATGGAGTTTCCATCAATTCACTCATGCTGGAAAACACCTCCCCTCTTTGTCCCTCCTCTATTTGCACTGCCACCTAGATACAGTGTAATCAGTTTTGCATGTTAACATGCATATTGTATGCATTCCCATCTACTTTCAAGGGATTTTGCTCTCTCTCTCTCCCATTTAATAATTCATTCAACAAACATTTCTTGATCATCTGCAATATATAAAGTGAGAGGAAGATTAGGACAGGGGAATAAAGATTCGCCCTAGAGTCAAGAGACCTGGATTCAAGCCTACTTTTAACACAAGTAGAAAGGTGAACATGGGAAAGTCATTTATCCTCTCCATGCAGCCCCATGCAGCTCTATATAAGTGGTAAACAGAGTTCCCTGCATCAAGGAATTCCATAAACCAATAAAGACTTAAAATACAACAAAAAACTAATAAACAACAAAAGGTACTTAAAACACTTCATAAAGATTTCTTTTATATTTCTTGGCATTCACCAGTGGGCTCACCATACATTTATTCATTCATTCAGATATTTATTAAGGATCCACCATGTGCAAGGTACCATAATAGCTCATCAGCACATATTGGCTGAATAATTCTAGAGCCATGTTGTGGTCACTAACTTTGTTACTGACCTTTCATACAGTTCTTGCAGTTTACTCTTTGAAATCAATAGGGTAGGGGATCGGGGTGGGGAAGACTAGAACCTAAATTTAGATTAGATGCTAAATTCATTATCTGGTATTAGCAGTATGCCTTCTCGGGAAGACCAAGGATACTTACTTGATTCAGTAACCAGAGCTCCATAGGATCTTAATTTAGGAGGAAAAAAACACAACAATAACAAAAACCCATTGACTGTTCATTACTCTGATGTTGCTCAGATAGCTGAAAGCATGTGTGGTGCTTAATGTGATCTTCTACATTACTATCTACGGTAAATCAGAAACAGGGCATGAGCGCTGTAGCTGCTGTTTAATGATGGATGAAAAAGCTGCCTGGTAAAGTACCCCATTAAGAAAAGCTGAAACTGGGGCTGCACAAAGACCTGATGAAATATTGATGCCCAAGCAGCCAATAGTAAGTCTCCTTCCTTGGAACATGAACCCCTCAAGCCCTTTCAGAAAGGCAAGTAAACGAAGGAAAAGCTCTGCAAGTAGACAGCTTGAAGTGGGTGATGTTACTGGAAAGGAGGTGAGCAGTAGGGTGGGTAAGATTGGAGTCCATTCATTATACCTCATTCTGTTATAGTGCAGCCTGATAAGAATAGTTTGTTTTCTTTATTTGTTTTCTCAAAGGTTTTTTGTTCTTCAGAACAACATCAAATAACTTAAAAGCCTTAAAGAAAAGTAAATCAACTCCAAAGCAAAATGCCTTTTAATGGTGTCGCCAAACTTGTGTTAGTTAAAAATGGAGATGACACCCAGGGCCTTGATCCACTAGAGAAAATGCTCATCTTTTCTGTTACTGTAGAAATGGCTCAGTAATTGCAATGACATACTTGGTTTAAAATGCTTGGCATTACATGTCATCATATTTATCTGCATTGTTTTGATAACTGGTTTATCATAAGCTACACACAAAACAATGAATTTATGTCCTCCAGGGACGGTTTTGTTAATTAAAAAAAAAATGTTTCTAAAGAACTGACTTGAATATAGACAAACACTTCTATGTGTTGAGTAGAAGAATGGCTTAGAGAAGTATACTTTTCACAACCTTCTTTCACACTGAATATCACGGTCTATCACTATGATGAAGCAATCAGAGGGGATGCTATTTCTGGATCCTTGATGATTACATATCCATGTAAGACAATTACAGTGATCAGCATGATGGAATATGAATGACTGAAATGCCTCTTGGAATCATTCTACAGCCAAAACTTGATTCACGAAGTGATTCCAATGGACCTTCATGAACCTTAAAGCACTCCATCAGAATCAACACAACATTCAAGTTCCTATTGTGTGTAAGCACAATACTGTGGATGCAAATCGACAAGAGCCATAGTCTCCCCTCTCATGAAGCTTATAATCTAATTATAGACACAAGGCATGTAAAAAGTGAATAAAATATCCATGTAACAATTCATGACAACAATAAAAAAATGTCAAAGGTTAACTGATCCATTCATTTAATAGTAAATGGTAGAGGAACTTGAAGACTTTGAAAGAATGTTTCTGGACTAGAGTGACCAAAATGGATTTTTTTGAATAGGCAAGGTATGAACAGAGACTTGGGAGAATGATTTGGAAATCAACGAGGAGTGGGGAGAGCATTCCAGGCTGAGGACAGAGCGTAAGTAAAAAAGTCAATGACTAGGTACCAGTGGGAAATAAGACTGTGAGAGCCTCAAAAAACAGGCTGAAATGCTTAGACATTACTTCAAGGTACTATCTATTGCAAAAGTGTTTTAGGGCTTCATTAGTTAATACTAGTAAAGTGCCTCAAAGTTATAGCCTAAAGGGCAGGATCCTGACCCCAAATCTTTGTCTTTCTCCATAAGGCAAGGCAACACTTTTAAATCACATATATTGGATCATTTAGGCTCTGGTAGTTGATTCTTAATCTTCTTCACTGTTTATATAAAGTGTACTTTCATTCATTATTTTATTTGTTTGATTGTTAAACAGAAGTAGAATGCTGTGGTTTAGTGCAGTTCATTAGCAGACATGAGAAAGTGTCTGAATGCCAATGTGACAAGTTGATTTGCTTGGAGAAGTTCAATTTGTATTTTAAAAAAACACAAATCCTTCTAAGGATGAGAAACAAAATCCCAAGAGACCAAGACATGGCCAATTATTATTGCTTTGTAGTTTCTAATGCATCTGAGAGCATCCATTAATGACCCAGGTCACTTTAAGGAAAACATTGGTATGGGATGCATTCCATGGCTGAGAGAGTCATTGTATATCTTATTATAATGCTAAAAGAACCTGCTGAAAAACTGTATCTTCATCTTGAGAGTATTCCCTATTAATATAATCAACCAAGTACCCTTCTTCTGCTATACTTTAGTGCATTCGCACCCCACAAGGCATCTCTACTTATTTTCTGTTCCCTACTTCACATAGTTGTTGCAAAGCAAGGTCTTTGTAAATCTCAACTCACTATGCTGTTGTGAGTCAGAACTTTTACTACTGTAGCTGTTGTTACTTTAAAGGAAAAGCTCTATGTCTTACTGGCAGTTCTCATTAGGGAAGCAGATATGTAGTGGCTGATTGTTGGCAATGACAGGCAAATGATGTATGCCGTTTATCTTCAGATATTAACTCCTGCCTTTTCCTTAGGAATGAGAATCAGAGTCAAAGAAAAGGAAAATCTTTTCCTGGTTAGTGCTAGAGGGACATTCTTTGGGACTCTCAAAATATCCTAAAGGAAGTTATGCTCCTCTTGGGTTTAGGTGGTGCCTAACTGTAGTGAAGTGCTAGACTAAACATCTCTTATGTTTCTACACAATAAATTGGAGTGGACCCCTCTTGCCTCCGGGATCAAATATATAATCCTCTATTTAGCATTCAAAGCCCTTCATATCCTGCCCCTCCCCCCACCTGTCCAATTTGCTTATACCTTATTATCTGTCCACCTCTCATGTATGCTGAGATCCAATGACAGTGACCCCCATGCTGTTCCTCCATTTCCAGACTCTGAGCAGGCTGTCCCTCCTGCCTGGAATTCTTATTCCTCATCTCCACCTGCTGCCTTTCCTGGCTCCCTTTAGCTAAAATCCTCCTCTCCTTTCTTCAGCTAAAAGCTCACCTTCTCCAAGAAACCTCCACTAATCTTTCATTCTAACATCTTTCCTCTGTTGATCATCTCCACCTTACCTTGTATATGTCTTATTTGTACAGAGTTGTTTGCATGTTGTCTTCCCTATTAGACTGTGAACTTCTTGAGAACAGGGATTGGTTTTTGCCTTTCTTTTATCCCAGGAACTTAGTACAGTTCCTGGCCTATAGCAAGTACTTAATAAAAGTGTGTTGGCTGACTGACCATTGAGAAGGGTGAGAAGCAGTTTATTCAAGATTTCCTTCTAAAGGCAGTGAATATTTCAGTAGAACCAAGGGAAGATAGTCATTTTCATCCATGTGACTCATATCAAGGAAAGGCAAAAGCAAAAGGGGAATGAATAGATTTTTTTAAAAGTAATTATTAAAGATTTACTTTATCCAAAACACTGTGCTAAGCCTTGGTGGTACAAATTGAAAAATAAGGTCTTTGCTCTCAGAGTTCAAATTCTAATGGGAGAGAGAACATATACATACATATAGGTATAGATATACAATATACATATACATATATACAGATTTCAGCTGCAAGTCAGACTGAAAAGGCCCCCAGTTCTTAGGGTGAAGTAGCAAAGCAGCTAGCAGTGCCTCTTCTTTAATGCTTCTTTCACTGATAAAATCATATCAAATTCTGATGTTGAATCATTGGACAATGCCAAGGACTTTAGTGGCAAGAACTTTCTTCGCTGGATTACACCATAGCTGTGGGTGTAGCACCTGCAAGAGCAGCCACCAGTCTGCATGTCCACAGAGGTCACATCCCAGGATGATGGCTGTGGGCATTGGGCTGAAAGCATTGCTATTCCCAAGGCTCTTGGCATCAGGGTCCTGGGATTTGTCTACTAGGATATGAGGAGAGATAGTAGTCAAGATGGTGGTAGTGGTGGTTTGACTTGCCTGGCACCCACCGCCTCCTGTTTCTCCCTCAGGATACCCTGCTCTACTAACTAGGCAGACTTGCCTAGGACTTAATGTCATATTAAAGATTCGCATACCTGAAATCTACCTTCTCCCCAGAAACATTCTTTCTGATGTCCATAGTGCCTACTCTTGTTCATATCTCTCTCTCTCTCTCTCTCCCCCCCCTTTCCCCCATGGACTAAATATTTCACATCTATTATCAATCATTTTATATTTATTATTTTTATTATTTCTTTATATTTATTTATTATTATACACATTTTGTAGAATTATGTGGCCTTCATTGTTGGCACAAAACTGCTATATAAAGTAAAGGAATTTGTGCTTGCACCCACAAAATCCCAACAAACAAAGTTTTCTTGCTCAGTAGTGACTATTTCAGATCCTTAGTTTAAATTGGTCCAGAAGAGGAGTCATGCAGTCAGCTCAGTCTTCCATTGATGGGTAATTCTTGACTTGCAGTGCCTCATCCTTAAAATACTCTCTCCATTTCATCTATGTCATTACCTAAGCACTTAGAGCAAATATCACACTGAAGATGCTCCTGAGAAATCAGCCTGCTTACTCACCAGCTCCAGCAGATATTCCCCTGGCTCTCAGCCTCAGGAAGCAGTTCTCTGCCCTGTGTAGCCCCTTTCCCAGAGGTCTCTTTAGTTCTTGGTCTCTAGCACAGTCTTCACCCTGGGGATCCTCGAACTATTTCCTCCTCCTGTCCCGCCCAGCCCCTCTCCTGTGGATAACTTAAATATATTAATGTAGAGTTGATGCGACTGCTTTCCACACTGCCTTATTTTTCATTGTTTTATACGTACTTCAGAACATTTTGTAGATATATTGCTTATGTTTAATGTAACTTTTTTCTGATAACTTCTCTTCCCTCTCATTGTATATATGTATATAGATATAAATAGATATATGCACACACCCATATGCATACATATGTATGCAGACACCCATACACACACATATATGTGAGTCTATATATATATATACTTATATATATTTATGTCTATGTCCATGTTTGTGTGTCCCCCATCACACACACACACACACACACACACACACACAGATATTTTGTCTTATTTCCAGGAACACAACCTATTATAAGTTCAAGGATAGCCAATATTTATTTTTTCACTTACTTGGTTTCAGCTGTTAGCTATCCTGTTCTCTAAATCTAGTACTTTTCTTTTTTTCTTCAAAAAATCCCTATCTACTTGGCCTCAGATGACCATGGAAAGCACTTAACATCACTGATGGGTGAGTGTCACAAAGGTCAGAAGCAGCTCATCTGGTCTCCTCTATGCTCTTACCCAAGGTTACACCAGGGCACTGCACTGAACACAGGCTTTCTGAAAGCAATAACTTCCTTGAAGCAGAGTTCCCCGCATGACTCTCAAAGGAGATATGAGAATTTAAAGAAGGTAGTTCCTGAGAAACAAATGCAATTGATCTCGGTTCATTGGCAAAAGTCAAGAAATAGAAGTGTAGAAACCTAAAGGGAATGCCAATGCTCCCCCAAGTTATGATAGACAAGATTCTGATATAGGCTGAAACTGCAGAAGAACCTCAGAGTTCACAGCACAGGCTCCTTTTTTCCTGCCTATCTGAAAGACCCTCACCCTTTGCTCTGTTTCCATAAATACTATCCTTCAAGGCCTCCTACCTCATTGAGAAGCCTTGTCTTATGACCCCAATTGACTCATGTCTCTCTCCACTAAAATTTCTATGATCCTTCTTGCACTGTCTACTTGACACATGTATTAAAATGGATTGTTAGCTAATCAATCACTAGTTTCCTTCAAAACTCACCTCAAATGCCATTTTCTACAGGAGGTCTGTCATGATTTCATCTAAGCCAACTATTTAGTATTTAATTCTATACATATCTTGAATGTACTTATATGTGTACATATTATCTCCTCTCACATGATGTAAGCTCCTTGAAGGCAGGGGCAATTTCATTTTTTCCCTATCTTCAACACCTGGTACAGAGTAGGCACTTTATAAACACATAAATGAAGAATCAGGTTGCTAGATTGTAAGTTTCTCAAAGGCAGAGGAACTTGAAAAGTCATTGAACTCATTTCTTAGCCTTCTCTTTGCCAAATAATGTCGATCTCTCTATCCTTTCTTCACTGGCATTATAAAGGGTCTCCCAAAAGTTTTAGTGCAGTTTCAAACTTTGAGATTTAAAAATAAGTTTTAATAGCTCAAAACTGCATTAAGACTTTTGGATCATCCTATATGCTAATCCTTTTTTTTTTGAACAATCTTTGTATTCATGTATATTCTCAGGACTTTACACAGTGCCATAAAGTGAATAATTCCACCACAAATATTTGTTGGTTGTTTGAACTGAATGTTAAAGATGTTTCAGATGACCAAATGTTCAAAATTAATTCCCATTCTTAAAAATAAAAAGAAAATATTCATATTAGATGATATGTAGTTTTTAATAGAATTATAGTCAGTGTGCAAATAAAAATTTAGAAAATCAAGTGAAGCTAAAATTAATAAAAAAAAAAATCGTTTTCCAAGATGAAATCCTAAAATTAGGGAGAAAAAGCTACATTAGAAAAATCTTCTGTTTAAAAAGTAGATGATGAGAATCTGGAACATGAAATGAAAAGTACATTGCACCAGCATCTAGAATACATGGGTTTTAGTCCCAACTCCATCAGTCGTTAGCTATAAACATAAGGCACCTGAATCTCTCTGAGTCTTTCATGCCTCATGTGTAAAGAGAATGAATAGGCTATTTCTGAAAAAACCATATGATTTCTTGAGATCCATTCTAGCTCTAAGCTCTGTGATCCACATTTTCACAAACTGCTGAATCCCAGTAGGGGTGTCTGTGGACAGTGTTGTACCTGAACCACATCATACACCTGTGTGTGATTTTACCAAGTGGATGCACTTCATAATTTAGATTTCATTCTTCCAGGTCATTTCCTTTCTATTCAGCGAATTCCTGATATACAGGGGCCCCCTAGAAAGGAATTTTAAGAGCTTTTTTTTTTTTTTTTTAAGTAGGCAAGTTCTGGTATGTCTGCCTAACTGGAACTGAAAGAGAAATTTAAGATAAATGATCTATGTATGAATCACTAGATTTTCTGGCTGGAAGGGACCTTGAAAGGTTATCTAGTTTATCTCCCTACTTTAGGGCTGAATCTCACCCAGCCCAGACAGACAAGAATCTCTCTTATTTTAAACATATTTTGAGATATAAGCTCTCCTCTTTCCTCTTTTGGCTGTCAAAACAATTATTCCCATTCAGCAAGTCTTATGTCTAATCTTTAAGCTGTTATACATATCCAGAGACTGTGGATAGAATAATGGACTTGGACTTACGAGGAACCTGAGTTCAAATCTAGTTTCACACACTGAATATTTGTGCAACCCCAGGCAAGTGACTTTAACCTCTCTCTGCCTCAGTTTCCTCATCTGTAAAATAGGGGCAATACTTGTACCTACCTCACTGGATTATTGCAAAAATCAAATAAGATAACAAATGTCTAGAGCTTTGCAAATGCTAGTTATTATTATTTGCTAGGTATTGTTATTTGCTAATGTGTTATTCTAAGGAGAGGGGGTGCAAGAATGATTGGAAACTTTCCTGGGCATAATATTTCTTCATAAACTAGATGCACATGTGCTGAAGTCAAAAATGATCTTTCCCCTCCCTGGAACTCCAGTTCAACTAGTATTTATTAAGAATGACGAGCTACAAAGCACTTTGGAGAGACACAAAGTTAATCATGAAAACAGTCCCTGCCAAGTATTTTAATTGCATGTTTCTTAGGCATTTATCCAGTGTTTTAGTTATTTATGCTCTCTAGACCAGTGATTCTCAAAGGGTAGTTTGTGAACCCTTAGGGGTTCCTGAGACCCCTTCAGGAAGTCTATGAGATACAAATTATTTCATAATGATAGTAAAATATTATTTGCCTTTTGAAATGTTCCTCCTTTTCCAACTACATATCTGCATGAGACCAAATTTTCTTCAAGTGCTTTCACCAAAACAACATATTGCAAAAGATCGAACACAGAAGCAGATGTGCACAGCTTATCTTTTATGAAGCCAGACGTTGAGGAGATTTGCAAAAATACATAATACAATGCCACTCCTAATTTTGTTTTGAAAAATATAATAATTTTCATTAAAATATGTTAATGTGTAATGATACATATTATCATTAAAATATTAGTTTTAAATTATTCATTTTAATTTCTAATACTACAAATATTGATATTTTTGGGGATCCTCAATAATTTTTAAGAATGTAAAGAGATCTTGAAACCAAAAAGCTTGAGAATTGCTGCTCTAGACTATAATCTCCCTGAGGACAGAGGTTATATCTTATCTAGCTCTGTATCTTCTCTAATGGCTTAATAAATATGTGATATTTGAGTTGAGTTACACTGAATCACTTCTTGGACTTCTATTTACTAAGCTAAATATCCTCAGTTCAGCTTACCTCATTGCTCTGACTTTCCAAATCTTTAATCATTTCTTTTTCAGTTTCTCTTCTGAAGTCCAAAAGACTTCCATTTTTCTCTCCGAAATTCTAAAAACCATAATTGAACTCAGGACCTGATATTGGTTGTGAGTACTCAACAGGTCTAGATCTCTATCACTTTTCCATATGGCAGATCTTGAGGTCCCATTGTGGTTCTCCTATGAAGGAATTTTTAACTAGAGGCCATCATATTGGTTGGAATAGCACTGGGAGAGAGCACTGATACCTGAAACTTCCTGCTCTCAGATGTCAGACAAAACAGAGGAAGCAATATGGCCTTAACAATCTCCATGGAGAATTCCAAGAAAATAACAAGAAATTACAAAACAGGATAAATATTACCCTGTCTTCAAAGTTCCATGGGACACACAGTTGTCTTCCAGTAATAACAGTTAATATTTATATAATTTTATTATATAATACATAAATAACATATTACATTATTATATATCTATTATATAATATAAACACATAATTTATAAAATATAATATACTGCATGCAATTACAAATATACATATGCTACATAACATATAATATTAATTGCACATCACTTTACAAATATCTTCTCATTTGATTCTCCCAATTCTGCGTAAGAGATGCATTTTACAAATTAGAAAACCCAGTCTGAGAAAGGTTAATTGACTTTGCCAAAGTCATAAAGGTATTAAAACGTCTGAAGCCAAACTTGAACCTTTCTGACTCTAGGTTCAGCACTCTATCCATTGCTCCAATTAGCTACCTCATGTAGGCTTCCAAAATTCATGCATGTGAACACACACACACACACACACACACACACACACACACACACTCACACACAGAGAAAGAAAAAAAACCAAACACTCTACAACCTTTCTTTCCATATTGATTTTAGACCCTTAAAGGGACATGATGGGGAGGGAGGAGGGAGAAGAGATAAAGATGTTACAGGTTTGCTCAGAGGACACAGAGGTTTACTCATCATCAAATATTTGCTTTGTGGCTGGAAATGTGCTTTTGAAATAATGGTCTTAAGAATCCTTCCAGTCTTTCCTCCATCCTTCCTTTCTCATGTACTTTGGGAGATAAGCAGCTGTCTTCACAAGAAACTGTAATCCCTATCTTTCTTCTCCTCCCAATCTGTCCTTTCTCTTTCCTTTCTCATGGACTCTGGGAGATAAGCAGCAGTCCTCAGAAAAGGCTGCAACCCCTATCTTTTTTTGCCTGCTTTTCCTCTACATTAAGATAACACTGTTTCTGAGGACCATTTGCCTAAAACACCAGGTTTAGTGCTAAGCAAAACTGTTGAAATAATTAGTGTCTGGTTTCAATGTCCTTTCTTTTCCCTTTTATTGTTCACCCTTCCTGAAGAGTAGCCTAGGTCAGCCTCTTTTAGTTCAGCCTGCCTTCCCTGTCCTAGTTTCCTTATCCTACTACTCCCACCATGTTGAGCCATACCCTGCCCTGCTGAAACTACTCCAGCCTACATAGCATTCATATGAGAAATCAGCTTATTCGCTAGATAAATTGATGCTCATGAGCCAATGACATTTAAAAACATGGACCTTCTGGGGACAATGGTTGGTCCTTTATTTGTCTAATTCATCAGTGATTCTAATGGTAGGAATTTTAGCAGAGTTTAGGTCTCAAAAGTTATTTGTTATTTTTGGCAAGAGAAGCCTTTCAGCACCCCTCAAGTCACTGAATCGTAAAATTTTAAAGCTAGGAAGGATAGCATATGGGAGGCTAGTAGCTCCACAGAAAGTATTTAGCTATTGCCCCCATGGATCCAGAAGTTGACCTGTCATCTCTGCCAAGTTAAGCAGAATGAAAATCTGTTTTAAAGCCAGAATTTGCCTGGCTGTGGGTAAGAACCACAGAATGTTAAAATTGGAAGGGCCATGAGGTATTTTCTAATCCAACTACCTCGCTTTGCAGATGGCAATGTAATAGAAAGGACCTCATTTTGCAAAGAGAAGATCTGGGTTCTAATCCTAGCTGATACGAGCTGCATGACCTTTCTGAGCTGCAATTCTTTATCTGAAAATGCTAATTTTAGTTCTTATACTCCTTATACAGGGTCGTTGCAAGAAAAGTGCTTGGTAAATCTCAAATGTGAGTACTATTTATAAGGATGTTGAGGTCTAACGTCAGACCAACAAAGGAATACTTGATAAATTAAGAATAAATTTAAGTCTTACAGAATGGCATGCACAGTGCTAACGCTGTGAAATAGCCCCAACCCTCAGGAAACTTACAGTCCTTTTTTTAATACTGAAATACAGTTATCAAGATTTTTTATTTTAATTTGTGGAATAAAACAAGCCTATTCATAATAAAGTATAATAAAAAAGATGAAACTGCATGTCTAACATATACAACTTGTTATTCCTTTTAAATATATAATAAAATTATCGTGTTAATGTTTTTGTTCCCTCCCCCACCCTTGAAATAGCTACTATTAGACACAAATATGTATGTGTATATGTGTGTAAAATTATTCTATACATCTATTTATCAGTTATTTCTCTGGATGCAGATAGCATCTTTCTTCATATGCCCTTTATTGTTAATTTGGCTTAATGTTAAAATGACTTATTCACTCAAAATCATCCTTAAAACAGTATTACTGTTACTGTATACAATGTTCTCTCAGTTCTGGTCTTCATTTCACTCCATTATTTTGTGAAATTCTATCCGTGTTTTTCTAAGATCATCGAGCTCACCATTTCTTAGAGCACAGCAGTATTCCGTCACAATCATATACCATAACTTGTTCAGCCATTCCCCAACGGATGGACATCCCTGCAATTTCCAGTTCTTTGCCATCACAAAAAGCTACTATAAACATTTTAGAACTTATGTTCTCATGACAATTTCTGGCAAAACTAGGACTCTAAACTTCCAATTATTTCTTCCACTACAGTACTACAAAGGAGAGAGCAATTCCATAGGGAATAGTGGCAGCTTAGAAAATAAAAGCCCCAAAATTCTAAAATGAAGTTAGGGTAGAAATCTACATTATCCCGTTTGTAAAGGAACCTGCTCCAGGCTTTTCCATTCTCAGCATCTCATAAATAAGTATAATCATTTGCAGAGATTATATCCATGTTCAAATAAACTAGCATGACCAGTGTGGTGGAAAGATCGCTGGATTTGGAGTCAAGTGACTGGGTTCAAATCCTGGCTTTACTTCCTATTTGCTGCAACTAATTCCCCAGGCCTTAGTCTTGGACTCAATAAACCAAAAAAACAAAACAAAACAAAACAAAACAGAAAGAGGACTTCTCAAGGAGAAGATGAGACATGTATAGATAAGGAGACAACATTTTGCCTGTAAAATTATTAGGCAGTTGGATGAACTGGAAACCCACTGTCACAACTGTGTGATATGTCAGCTGGGAAAGTGAATGCCAACTGAGCTGTTTTAAGAAATGCAGTGTACAGTACTAGAAAGGGACTCATCTGACCTGGTCCGACAATATCAGAAGTACTGTCTTTAATTCCAGGTGCCACATTTTAGGAAGGACATGGATAAACTTCTGAGTGCTGAGAGAATAGTCAGGATGTTGAAAGACTTAGGGATTCATGCAATATGAACTGTTGGCTCAACTTTTCTGAAGAAAAAGTCTCAAGGGGAACCCAATGTCTGTAACATGGAAGAAAGACTGGACTTGTTCTGTTGGGCCCTCGAAGGAGAATCTAGGTTTAGTAGATAGAATTGCAAAGAGAGAGGATTTAGGCTATCTAAAAGTGGAAAGTTACCTTAGGAGGAAGGGATTCCTAACTTCACTGAGCCTCTTCAAGCCTGTTGGAAAGGTGATTTTTGTTTAGGTGTGGCTTAAAATGGAGGTTCCTTCTAACTCTGAAATTCTATGATACTGACCATGTATCTCAGTTTCCCTATGTGTAAAATGAGGGGGCTTAGGTTAGATCATATCTAATGATCCTCTAAACTCTGAAAACTATGATTTGACCCCCATGTTATGACTCAGTGGTAGCCTAGCCCTTTAAAAAGAAATGTGTGGGAGGTTCTGGCTGTGCTATATTGAAGCAACTAAAGCATTGTTTGGGGAACACAGTTAATGCTTTATTGTTAGAATGCACCAACGGGGTGCATTTTTTCCTCACAAACTGATATTGTGTTTCCACTAAAGACCTCTTATGTTGTCTGGTTCTGAAGAAACACTCTCAAGCACCCCCTCTGGATCTCTGGGCACTGAAGCCAACCCCTACTCCCCCTTTCCCCCTTACCCCCAACCAGGAAATCCAATCCCCTCTTCTTTTGTACGAAGTGAAATCATTTGAGGTTGGAGTATAACTTTCCACAAAGTGGGTATTTTAATGATGAATAATAAAAGGGATTACTTAGATAATTGATGCCGCTATGTTGCATTGTGCAAGAGAGTACCCTGAAGGAAAGCCCTGAGACTGCCGGAGAGCTAAGATTATAATTAACTTACAAAGAGCAGGTGATGGGAGCAGCAGCCCGGGGCCCTTCCACTTGTCTATTTAAAGAAAGGAAAGCTTGACAAATATGTGCATGCCAGAGTTGGAGCCCTTTCTCCTTCCCCTTGAACCCTCCTGAAAGATCTAAGCTGCAGATATCTTGCGAAGAGAAGGAGAGAAAAAGTGGGGGAGAGAAGAGAGGAAGGGAGGGAAAGGCAGAGAGACAAACCAAGAGATGGGGAAAGAGGACAAGCAGGAGAGTTACTAGATTTAAGACATATTACCCTTTCATTTTTAAAGTATAATTGATTTAAATGGGGGGCAGCTAGTATAGAGTTGATCTAGAAATACAGGGTATTGATGGAGCCTATCAATGTCAGGGGCAATCTGATCCCTCACCCTCACCCTTTGCTCTACCTCACACAAATAAAAATCCTGTGCTACCCTGAGAAACAAAAGAAACTTTGGATCTGGATTGAGTCAAAATAAATTTGAATTTCAGTTTGGGCATAGCTGTGTGGCCATGGACTCTCTATAACTCAGTTTACTCATTTGTAAAAAGAATATTTATATTACCTCACCCCCTGCCCCATCCCCAACACAGAGTTGTTATGAGGACTGTGCTTTGTAAACTCTAAAGCACTATATAACTTTGAACGATCATTATAGACGACAATATTTGAGTTGACAAAATTCTAGCAAACACCTAGTCTAATCATGTTTGGGTGGCACCAGGCTGGAGTCAAGAACTCATCTTCCTGAGTTCAAATCTGACCTCAGACACTTACTAGCTATGTGATCCTAGACAAGTCACTTAACCCTATTTGTCTCTTTCCTTATGTGTAAAATGAGCTGGAGAAGGAAATGGCAAACCACTCCTGTGTCTTTGCCCAAAACCCCAAATGTGGTCACAGTAAGTCAGACCTGACTGAAAAACGAATGAACAATGACAAAAAGTCTAACAATTGATTCACTTTAGAGATGAAGAAAATGGCAACCAGAGAGATCAAGTGACAAGAAATGAAATGGCTAAGAGGAAGTCAAAGGCCAAGAAAAATAGGGAACTAATAACAGAGCAGCCAGCAGTCCTTGGTTAGTTTAAGTTATCAGAGCATGAACTACCTATCTCCCAGGGCACTGAAAAAACTGACAGGAGTTTTGAATGACTTTCAATCATATTTGAAAGACTGGGGAGTCTGAGACAGGTATCACAGTAGCAGAGATGGACAAATGTTGTCATGATTTTCCTAGAAGTGAAGAAAGTAAATTTGAGAATGTATTGTTAAAGGGATGTCCAATGAGTTTCTAGAAAAGAAAATACTGACAACTTCACGACGTAGAACGAAAACAGTAGGGGCTGTCTCATTTTGGATAGGTATCCTCGATATGTTACTATACCTTACACACAGTAGTTGCTCAATAAATGCTGGCTGAGTGATTGGAAAAAAGATTATGGCAAATCAACTTCACAAAACAGAAGAATGTTGTAAAAATAGTTTACCTAAATTTAGAAAAAACATTGAAAAACATAACTTAAGCTATTCTTGTGGACAAATTGAAGTAATACAGACCAGATGATAGTACAGTTAAGCTAATTAAGAATTCGTTCAATGGCATCTATATTTGTCCTTGTGCTTTCTAACATTTATATCTTGAAGTAAATTTGGGATAGCTAAAATACCGCATGATGAAGTGAGGAGCACTGGGCCAAATCTAATAAAGATTAGATTTAGAAGAATAAATGTACTGTTTTACATTTTGTTTCAAAAAATCAACTTCACAAGTACAAGAAGATGACAGGGGTGGGGATGGGTGAGAGGGGACAAGATGGAGAAACATGTTTTGCCTGAAAAAGAGGCCAAGCTTTTAGTGGAATGCAGACTCACTCAATTGAGAAATAGAGTGTTCAGGCCTAGGAAGGTGACAGTGTCCAAGTATGCTACCCTGGCCAAACCACATACGAGTGTTATGATGTTACCCATGTGACTTTGAGCAAGTGTTTCTGTTTCTTTAACTGTGAAATGAGGGGTTTCAGACTAGATGGCCTCTGAGGTCCCTTCCAGCCCTAAATCAATGATCTTAGGATCCCATAGTCATTTCTGGGCACCACATATTAGAAAGTCACTGGTAAACTGAAAAGCAGCCAAGGGTAGGTAAATGAGACTGGTGAAAAAAACCTTGTGATCCTTTTATATGAGGCCTTGATGAAGGAACTGGGGTCAGCTGACCTGGAGAAAAGACATCAGTACTATCTTTAAGGACTTGAATATTTGCAGCCTAGAAGAAGGATGAAAGACTTATTCTCTTTTGCCCTAGAAGCCAAAATCCAATGGAAGTTACAAAGAAACAGATTTAGATTTGAAGAAAAATCATCCTAACAATTAGAGCTATTGCAAAGTCTAATGGCTATCGGGGAGTCTTCTGGAAAGTCGTCTACCAAAGGTTGGTTGACATGGACCGGTATGTTATAAAAGGGAATCTTCTTTGGGTATGGATTGGACCAGATGACATTTGAGATTCTTTCCAACTCTGAGATTATCTGAATTACCCAATTTTACACTATTAGAGCGGTAACACTAGAATCCATGTCTTTTGACTCAAAGTTCCAGGCCTTTTCCACAATGTATTTCCAGCTGGAATTAACTTTCCATCGCAAGTACTTCATTAGGGTTATAAATAATGACCTTAAGTAGCAAGATAGTTCTAAAGGTACCTGGGCTGTGTAGTGGATAGGGAACTGGGGCAGGAGTCAGGAAGACCCAAACCCAAATCTGGACTCAGATACTTGTTAGCTTTGTGACCCTGGGCAAATCATTTCAATGCTGTTTGTCTGTTTCCTCAACTATGAAATGGGAATGATAATAGTTCCTATAGCCTAGGGTTGTTGCATACCTGGAACATACTAGTTGCTTAATAAATGTTCGTTTCCTTTCTTCCTTTCATCTTGGACCAATATATAGCAAATGCAGTTACCTACATGCTGAGATTTGTGGACTTTTATAAACCCCTATCTGCCCATGAATAAATATTTCCCTGACATATTCCCTTGCCATTAGAGTCTTGCTTTGAGTTAAGTAATTGTGTTTCCAGGTAAAATGGAAATGTATTACCCAGGAAAGAGAAACCTTTTTATCAACCATTACTACATTTTAGGCAAGGACATCTCTGAGAAGAGGGGGGAAGGTGAAGGTCAGGTCTGGGCAGCCTACAACCATGGGAAATCCTCTGGAATTGGAGAGAAGTAAAAGGACACTAATTACCTGGTGTGAAGTATCATGACAGGACAGAGAGCATCAAGAGACAGTGGGAGGTACCAGACGCATATTCTATGTCAACTTTGCTAGGAATGAGATCTGAAAGAGTGGAACAATACTTGCCTACTGAATGGCACTGTGTTCAAGGACACCATTAGGCTCACTGCTACCCAAAGGATGTAATCAGGAACCAACAAACCTTTGACCACCTTGACTGGACATTGTTCACAAATTTTAAGGGGTAACATGTGGGAGCTTAAGAGTCCTTACTTATAAAAAGAAGGCTGTTGATTAGATGATTTCTATGACCTCTTCTAAGCTTTGATATTCTATGCTATAGATCCTTCATTTCCTCATAAGTATGAGATTTTCAGTAATTATCCCATTCTCTCTTTTATTTCAGTCTTGCATACATGATAGGAGATTAATGGAAAAGAAGTCAGTGACTGAATTTCCATGGCAGGCATGTGTCTGCAAATCAGACATAGTATGTGGAGAAAGTGTGTGTGTTTGCAGATAGCTAGAGGTCAAGAGTCATGAGTAAGTAAGGTATATATGATAAATGACAGTCAAGATCTGAACACAGGTCCTCTGACCAAAATTCAGTACTCTTAACATGTATAAATATTAGTTGGCTGCACACGCACACATACACACACATACACACACATACACACACACCCCTTTTAAACTATATTTTAATAAATTCTAGGGATGAACATTTCTTGCTGTGTATTTCAGTTCTATACATATTTAAGTGTTTACTATAGCCATCTCTGTGCTAGTTCGTAGACTGCAAAGAAGCTGACATAGTCCCTCCCCTCAAGAAGCTTAAATTATCCTAGGACCAGGGTTGAGAGAATATGGTGGGGGAAAAAGATATGCATAAATGAATAAGCAGATAGAGTCTGATTGGGGCAAAAGAGAAATCCAGGAAATATTCTAGGATTGTTTAAGGAAAGAAAGATTTTAACTGAGGTGACAGGGGTGATCAGGAAAGACTATCTGAAGGAGTCAATATTTGTGTCTAGGCCTTGAATGCTCTCCCTGTGTAGATCACACACTCCATCCTTTAGCCTACTTAAGATAACTGGCTGCCTGTCCAGCTGCTCCATTTTTCCCCACCTGAAAAAGCAGCCTCCAGACTAGACCTCCAGAAATCATGACCCCATTCCCAGGGGAAAGGTAATTCACTCAGCTTTGGAACAACTTCCCCATCCTCAGCCGCCTTGATTTAGTGTATCTAAACTTACTCGGCTTGCTATAGCTGGCTGTCTCCACAGCTGACCCATTTTTCCCATCCACCCTGGCTATCTTGTCATCTGCTCTGCTGCCAGGGATACCTTATCCCTACTTTTCACCTCTTCTCAGGGCACAGTAATGAAATCAATGGTACTAAGGCTTCTGCAAAGGTACAGAGAACTGGCTACCCTACAGATCAAGACACTATTTGTGTGATTTCCCAGGACCCCTCCCCACCCAGGTTCACCATTGTGACCATCCTCTTCTATTCTCAGTCACTCTGCATCAGAATGGAAACTTAGAGAGCAAAGATTATCTTACTCCTGCTTTTGTGCCCCCAGCCCTCAGCACAATATCTGGCACATCAGAAAGTGCTTTATAAATTCTGGTTTTTATTTTTTATTTCATTTGTAAATGAAAAATGGCATCCCAGTCCCTGTGAAGTGAAAAGTTATGATTTTATATACAGCTCATACTATAAAGCTCATCTCAGTGTGAAAGTTCCCTGATACCTGGGATATCTCTTTTAGAGTAACTTTATAATGTTCCAATGAATCACTGAATTTTAAAGTAATTGCAATAGGTCAATTCTAAGCCAACTAAGAGATGAACAGAGGAAAGGACACTGGATTTAGGGTCAGAGGCCTTGAGTTTATATTCTGACTCTGGTGCTTAATATTTATGTGATCTTGAGCGAGTCATAACCTGTCTGGGCTCTAATTGCCTTATCTAATAAAATGAAGGGATTAGGTTAAATAACTGAAGTCTTTTCTAGGTCTAAATCAACCATCCAATCAATCAAGAAGTACCTACTAAGTGGGACAGTGAGAAGGCTAAAGAGCTAGGCCTAGAGTTAGGAAGACCTGAGTTCAAATTTGGCTTTAGATACTTCCTAGCTGTGTAACCCTGGGCAAGTCACATAACCTCTGTTTGCCTCAATCCATTGGAGAAGGAAATGACAAATCACTCACATATTTTTGCCAAGAAAACCCCATAGACAGTATGGTCCATGGAGTCATGAAGAGTTGGACACAACTGAATTGAATGAACAGCGCAAACCTACTAAGTACTAGTCATTGTGCCAGGTACTAAGGATCCAAATATAAGTAAAGAGATAATCCTACTCTCAAGACACTTCCTTCTATGATAATAATGATAATTATTATTATTATACTTATACATATGTATACACACATACATATACACATCCCATACAGACCTCTGTGATAACCATCAAATATTTTTTAACATGCTTTGGGGAAAGTGTTACCAAAGTCTATAACTGGGTCTATATGCATGTTTGGTTGGTCCAGTTTTAAAGAATGTGATTAAATTTAAACTGATCCCTTTGTCCAACGAGCTCATAGTCTGATTCTCTATAACCAACTGATTCAGAATGCTCATACTGTGCTGTAAGTAAAACCCTAGTACTGAAATGGGAAAAAAGTTTCATGGATACCATTTGGCAGGTTAAAAGGCTTTAAGAAATGTTTTAGCAGCCTATCTGTCATACAAGAAGTAAGCAAAGATGAAAGTAAGAGAAATAGCATTTTTCTTTAATTCCCTATCATGAGTAGATACTCATTGGGTGTAAATAGCTATGTGCAAGGCTTTCTGAAATCTAAGCATTTTCTCTGTTTTGCTAACCCTACTCTTCCTCCCCACCCAATAAAAAACAAACCTGTGAAAAGCAAAGAATATTTATGGTCTAATGTCTCAAAGGCAAAAGCCAGAGCTGGGCTGCAACCTGAAACTTAGAAGAGACACCAGAGCAGAGACACATTCCTTTCCCACTGTCTACTCAGATTTCTTAAATCCATTTCTTTTAGTTGTTTCAAAATGGAGAACTGTATCTCCCCTCAACTCTGGCCAGAAGTAACTACCAAGCTATTTAATACAAAAAAAATAAATAAAAAGAAAGAAAGGAAGAGATTACATTAAGGTCCTGACACAAATTGACAAAAGCCAGAAGATTAGAAATGAACACTATCACTCCATACTTAACTCATGTCATTTTAAAGCAAAAATGGTTTTAACAGAAGGACTGCACTCCAGTCAATCAGATTATATTTTTAAAAGATATATGAATGACTCAGTAGAACAGCTAAGTCCATATCTAGCATGGCATCCTTCCCTTGCAAGAGCTCTGAAAACATGTTTACGAACACACTAAAATGAAGATAATGGTAGGAACCCACTTACAATGGTGATCAGAAAAGCATGGGGGGAAATGACAAAGAGAACAACCCTGCCCCAGGAGAGGAGCCCTGATAATTAAAAAAAAAAGTTCTTGCCCCCATTTAATGCGTTCCCAGGTCTGGACCCCTCAGGAGCTGGTATGAGGATTCCACACATTCAGAGTTAGAGTGTATGAATCCAGCAGCTCAGAAGAAACTACAGTTTTCAAAGATTTACTGGATAGCAATAGACTTTTTCCCAAAAGTCAAACATTTCACATCTATTATCTTGTTATATCCTAACAACATCATTATTCCCATTTTATTGATCAGAAAACTGAGGAACAGAACAGTTAATAAGCAAGTTGAAGTCTGAGGTTAAGACCAGGAATTCAGAAATCCTGCTCTGCTGATTTTTCCACAGTGCCTTGTTATTATTCCTTCTAGAACGGCAATGAGCAACCCCAGGCTTTCTGAGTCAGTGCAGGATGAGGTGGTGGTAGAAGAGCCAAGAATCCCCTCAACGGACCAGCTGGCTCTAATATGTGAGCAGCTTTTTACCCCGCATTGGAGAACTCTGGTTATTTGCAGGGATGAGGTAGAGAGGACTCCATATCCTTAAAGATTTGCTTTCTGCAGGATTTCCTCTGGCTTATAAGTAGTGGGTTAAACAGATTTGTCTTTCCCCTCAACTCCAAGTTAGATTTGGAAAGAAAGAGGGAAAGAGAGCGACAGAGGGAGAAAGATGGGAAGGAGAAAAGATGGAGTAAGGGAGAAAGAAACCTACCCCAAAAGAATCGTTATAAATAAAACATTGTATAAATATAATTTGCTTTGCAGATCTTAAGCCATATAAATGTCAGCTATGAGAGATAGCCAGGAGAAATGGATAAGAGTACAGGACTTGGAATCAGGAGGATCTTGAGTTTAAATTCCACCTTAATGGCTTACTAGTTGTGTAAGCCTGGAGAAGTCACTTATTGAGTCTGTGCCTCAGTTTCCTCACTGTAAAATGAGAGGGTTGGACTTGATGAGTTATGTGGTTTCTTCCAGTTCAAAAACCTTCGTTTCTATGACTTTCTCCCACTCATCTTGCTGCTGTTCATTTTACTAGACCGGGAGGATAAAAATAATACCTCTCTCTCTATTCAGTACAAGGCAAGTGGAAAAGTAAAAATTCTCCTTCTTATGCTAGATGTATAAACTTGGTCAAGGGACTGACGACCTCTCTGGGCTAGATTTCTTCTCTGTAAAATGAAAGGGATTTAAGTAGGATTCTCTTCTAGTTCAAATAAGGCAATATTTGCCAAAAGCGTTTAGCACAGTGCCTGGCACATAGAAGGTTCTACAGAACAGAAACATTCCCTAGTTTTAGATCTCTTCCTTTTCATCCTTTCTTCTAGTACCTCTGAATCTTTTGAGGGGAGAGAAGGTGTGGGGCTGGGATGATACACACACATATACATATACATACACATACAGATGATTTGCAAGATGCATTTTCCCCCTCGTGATTTGTAGATTTCCAGGTTGCTCCATAAATAAGCTCTGAGCCCAACTCAGGTCTCGGGCCCACTGGAGCCCTTGGTTTTATGGTGAAAGGCGGCTGCTTCTCACCGACGGTATCGAAGCCCGGATCCTTGCTGGAAGCCGACTTTTATTTTGAACTTCTCAAAGAGACCAAACTAAAGAGCCTTGGAAAACTCGCTCGACAAAAACAAAACAAAAGTCCTTTCCAGTATGAGTCCAGTCCCCTGTAAGCCAAGTTCCAGCCCGTAATAAATTTTATTGCAACGTTATAAACTCCTGAAAAGAAGAGCTTAGAATAGAAGTGCTGACACAAGACTCACCAAGTAGTGCCACTTAATGCTGGTGGGCTCTGCCTTTGCTGGGGAGGGGGGAGATCTAGGAGCCCTTTGCCTGTCAGACACAAACTTTTATTTTCCTTTTTATTTTTTTTAATAGCAATTATTAAGTTTCCCCTCAAAGGAAAATCAGCTCTCTAGCAAACAATTTGCTGGAAGCGCCGGAAGACTGTGGCTTAAGGCGAAAAGAAATATTTAACCCAAGTTGAATTCATCTTGCAAATAAAACCAGCTTTTTTTTTTTTGGAAGGGAGGGGGGAATGATTATTCACTTAAATGACAGCTTTACATGCAATAATTACAGTCATTAATGAAGGCCCAATTACTTTATCATACATTACCAGGATCAAAGAAAGACACTCTCTCCAGAATCAGTTTGTCGGAGAGTCAATGCAAAAATTAGTCTAAATGCGAGTTGGCAGATTGCGCTTCCATAATGCTCTGGCACCGCGACAGAGGGATATTTGCAAAGACACACTAGAGGTCACTGTTGCTACTTCGAGCAAAGCCTTTTCCTTCTTTTGTACAAGTGGTGCTTAGATGGAGAAGCCCCCGGCAAAGTTGGGGTATCTCCATTTTAAAAGAAAGCATCTCGGTGCCCTCCATCCACCCCCACTTTGGGTCGTGCACTGTTGGCCATTGCGAAGGGGGCAGTGTAAAAAGAAACCTTAAATCCTATGGATTCCTTTTGTGATCTGGGTCCAGGCACGCACGCTCCTCTGCTGTGTTCGGCAGGCTTCTGCTCACTTTGTGCATGGGGGGGTGGGGGTGGGGGAAGTCTTTTCACAGATAACACCCCGAAGCAACCCCAAAGCAAATGTAAATGAGGAAAGCTGGTAGTTAGGCTTCCTCTAGCTAGGGAAGATATCGCAGTCTCTCGGTATTGTTCACAGATGTAGCAGATTGTC
The DNA here is from genome assembly GCF_028372415.1 of Notamacropus eugenii. Classification (NCBI taxonomy): domain Eukaryota; kingdom Metazoa; phylum Chordata; class Mammalia; order Diprotodontia; family Macropodidae; genus Notamacropus; species Notamacropus eugenii. The sequence goes on from NC_092872.1 coordinate 636,226,605, forward strand.
ACACTTAGTCCTATGTTTAGAAATGTCCGGAAGAAAGCTTTCTCTCCTCCCTATGTGTGTCAGGGCTCGGAAAAATTTGAGTGCGGCACAGAGTTGCTTCTCAGAACGATGCATTAAGGATGGGAGCTTATATGAGCAAAGTAATGATTTCCCGAGGTTGATCATTGTCACCTTAATGAGAGGACTAACCTGAAGCACCTCTTTACTTGTGGGGCATGAAGAGTGCTCAGCACCCACATCTTGTTTTCAGCCATAGTTTAATTGGCCAAAAAGACACAACAGGGTGTTCCATTGTTTCGGGAAGAAGACTATTTTAGAGACTCATAATCCAGTTCCTGAGTGGATTAACTGAGCCTCTAAAAGCCAAGCAGTTTATTCCAACAAGAGAACCAGATCACTGCCAAGGAAAACCATCAATTTACTCCTATGATTATTATTTCATATTAGCATTTGAAAGTGTTGATTTCAGGCATGGACGCTACCATTACAAACAATTGCTATGATAGTGTGAACTCTCACGCTAAAGTCTTCCTCCCACCCCAGTTGCCCCCTCCCCCATAAACACATTAGGTGATATTGCATCTATAGAGAAGGTAAATTCAACAAATGTTTATTAAGCAATAGGTAGTCACTGAACACCACTGCTTCCCAGGAGTTAATATTCTATTTTGGTGGGGGACACACAACATGTACACATATAAGCAAATACAAAATATATGTACGTGTAAAGGCGGATTTGGTGCAGACAAAGACTGCCTGTTGGCATTAGTTGGTCAAGATCAACTAAAGTGCATTACAAGGTAAGGGATTACTTTTAGGAGACTGGTGAATTGGAGCAAGCATGGACATAACTATCTTTGCTTACCACATGGTTGGGGGCAGCCTTTTCTGAATAGCCAGAATTGTTGGAGCAGAGGTTTCCAAATTTATTTGGCTTACTGCCCCCTTTTCAAAAAAAAAATACTTACTGCCCCCAAGCCCCTGGAAATCTTTCTTTAACCCTTTAGCAGTTTTTTGAAAAATTTGTCTCATTTTAAAGAAATATAACTTTTTAAAATTACATATCTTTGGTTTAATAATTTATTGTAAATTTGTGGCTTTTTCCATCATTGAAACTTTGATGATGCAATATTATATCATGTAACTGAAAAAGTATAATATTGTAAGGAAGTCATTACATGCACATATTCCTGCAATGCCAGTTGGACTTCCTGACAATGCTCCACAAGCTTATCTGCCAACACTTGCTTGTTAAGACCTGTCAGCAGACTTGACCACTGACTGGTTATAATTTGGATTTTGTGTGTTTATTTGGAAAATAATGCAATCACTATGACTTTAACTCTGTTACACAACAGATGAAACATGTACCAATGGTTTTTAAAATTTTTCTTACCTTTTCTTCCCTTATGCTTCCACTACCCATTTATTTTTATTCAACACTGCCCCCAGTTGCTCCTGAGGCTATTACCACTCCCCCCTAATTGCTCCAGAACCCTGCAGGGGGTAATACCCCCACTTTGGGAACCTATGGTTACTCCAGCAGAGTCTTTAAAACATCTAACAGCAAGCCCATTACAAAAGCAAATGCAAAGTAATTTCAGGAAAGGACACTAACAACTAGGGGATCCAGAAAAATGTCTTGTAGGAGGTAGTACTTGAGTTGAGTTTGGACATTCATGCAAGACAGGAAGCTAGAGAAAACAAGAGGAAGCAGCAAGCAAGGACTACCTCTTCTACCTTGACTCAGTTTCCTCATCTGTAAAACATCTCTGCTGCTTACTATTTCTGACCTTGGGCAAATCACTTGCCATCTCTGAGTCCCAATTCTTACATCAGAAAAATGGGGTGGGGGGGAGGGAGGGGAATTGGTAGATGGGGTGGCTTCCAAGGTTCCATACAGCTCTAAATTTATTATCCCATATCTAGATGAGTTCAGAGGTCTCTTGGAGTTGTAGCATACCATGATAAACTTGCTTTTCATTTTCAGTCTACCTATGTAGAGAGATTCCCTGCAAGTTTAGCATCTAGAACAGAGTTCTTAACCCAGGATCCATAGACTCTCCAGGGGTGCATGGATAGATTTCAAGTATCTATTAAAATGAATTACATCTTTATTTTCCCTAACTTCCATCTGAAATTTTACATTTTCTTAAATTACGAATGTGGGCAACAAACCACAGTAATATTAACTATGCCTATAACTGTTGCCAATAGAAATCACAGATAGTTTCCTAACACATTAGAGTTGTTGCCCAGATCACAAAATGTCATTTACACCCATCACTACTTTGAAGTAATGTAGTTATGAAACTTGCCACAGAATCACCTGTGATCACCATTTTCCTGTCTACAGACTCCATTTCAGTATGATTAGTTTCCTTCATAATTCTATGCATTTTATTTTACACATTAAAAACATTATTCCCAGGTCAAAAGACTTCCACAGGATGCTAAATGGATCTCTCTCTCTCTCTCTCTTTTTTTCTCTCTCTCCCCCCGCCACACACAAACACACACATACACACACACTGCCACATACAAACAAACAGAGGTTAAGAGCTATTAGCTTAGATGAAGTGAATATTTTAATGTGGATGCATAGTTTCATGCACACTTCAAGATTCCTTACAGTATCCTGTAAATATTCTTTATTGAACTAATGGAACGCTTGAAGGGGATGAAGATGGTTTGAGTTTGTGTATGTTGGAATTGCCAAAATATATCGAATAGAAGAAATATCTTGGGCTTTTGTATACTCATGCCCTGGAAGAGACACTAAAGGACAGAAGTTGCATTTACACACAAAACAATTATGAAATAAATAGGGGTGGAGGAGTTTGGAAAACTTTTGAATTTAGTCAAACCTAAATTCAACTGTTATTTTGCAAACAGCTTGGCTTAATTCTTTGTTGTTATTGTTAATATTTTAATAGCTGGGAGAATAGAATCTCTTAAGAAATGTTATCATCAGTATCATTACTTTTGCCAACAAAACTGAGCACCTTTTACAAATGGGCAGAAATACTTCACCAGAAAAAGCTCCTGTGATTTTTGCAAAGTAACTAGTTCCTGAAATCTGCCCCACAGTCCACCCCACGACTGGAGGGTGGAGCTGGGGTTCACTGGAGTTAGAAGACAATGGAAAGGGCTCCACAGTTCTTCCAAGGTTGAAAGCCACTGCCCTCCCTCCCTGTTTCTGGTTGTAATTATAATGTGAAATAAGTTTTGTTTTAAATGGAAGTTTCAGTAATGAAATTTGGAAGCAAGCGTCATTTCCCTTCCTTTGCTCACTCCAAAAAAAAAAAAAAAGATGATCTGAGGACAGACCAGAAAGGAAATAGCAAAGAACTATTTTGTGACCTTGGGCAAATCTCTTCAAGCAGATTTCTGCTTGTTTCTTAATTTCTCTAAACACACAAGTGAAAAGTATTGTGGTAACCTGGCAAGTCCCTAGGTTTTTTTGTTTGTTTATTTGTTTGCTTTTTTTTGGTTTTTATTGATGTGAACACTGATCAAATTGCCAAATCTCTAAATTAACTCAGTAATTACCCAGACTGAGAAAATTCCCTAGAGACCAAAGCTCTCTTACCCCAAATTACCTGCCCTTATGCTGATGCCTTTTTGTTTTATTTCCATCCAACACAATGTATTCTGGGCTCTGAGCCGGGCACTGTTTACATAGAATGAATAGAAATTGCTTAACTGCAGCAAAGGAATTGGTTGAGAGGTCCTACCTGTTGGAATGGCAACACTGTCAGGGACTGCTTTGCCATGTTGACACCAATTTTTCCTCTTGAGAAACTCAGAAGGCTAGCCTTTTGGCTTTTAAGATAAATAGCATTTCTCATCTCACAGAGGAAGCCCTGCTGAAAGCCAGAGGCACTGAGGGAAGGGGTGGGGGGAGTGACTGGAAGCCAGAGAGGACTTTCCAGAGAGTCCCTAAAACCAGCTCCAGGCGGAAGAGCAGCGGGCAGACAAGGACACCAAAGGAAAAGAAAGGAGCTGCAGAAGGGTTGCGGCGAAACTGACACTTCTGTCACATTTCTGCCTGGCGAATTACAGCTAGCCTTTTCTTCTAATGTCTGTTATTAGCCCTAGATCGGAGTATCAAGCTAAGAAAGGCCTCTCAGCTTAGCCAACAGGAAAGGTAGCTTAAGAGAGAAGCTGCAGCTTTCGGGGCTCCGCCCTTCCATTTTTGACAGATCCTGATCAGATTCTCTCCAGACTCCCCTGATTTCTGACACACAATGGGCTAATGAACTAGAATATCTTCACATGTTATGGGGTTTTGTGAGAGTTGTGAGGACTTAGTGCTGTTTGAAAAACTCTGAGGTCCTTATGGAGAATACAATAAAAACTGAAATGACTAACTCGTATTCATGATTTTATTGTCTTTACTAGAATTTGTCTTCAACTTGTGCCTCAGTTTGCCTTCTGGCCTCCCTCAGACTCTTTTTTTGGCTGTCAGAAAATTAGCATGTTAAATTCTAAATGAAGATGTGCTTGTGCAAAAGTTGATCAGACAGGAGTGAGGAGGAAAGAGTTTAAAGTTAAAGATAATTCCTTTCATAATTTTAACAGACTAATTTTATTTTGAGGATGTGACACAAAAGTTGAAGGTGAGGTAAGTGTCTTTCTAAACTGGGGAGAGGGTTCAGTACCTCTGTGTTTGTGTATTATCTGTCTCTTCACAGATTATATGGTACCCTTCCCCGGGGGACAGATGTAGCAGTAACTTAGTGATTTAAGTGGTAATGTTTGTCTGGAAAGGCTGCTGGTCTGTATTGACCAGATTGGCCTAGAGTGAATTGCAACTGGAATTGCAGACCTGATGAATGAACTTGTCCAGAGTGCCAAAGCTAATCCAAAGTGGCTAGAGGGTGGGAGAAGCCTGAGACAGAAGGAAAGCACAGAGAAGAAAGACTTTTCTCTGATGGGTTCAAAATTGAACAAGATGTTCTGGGACCCAAAGAGAAATTGTGGTGGGCCAATGAAAATATTAACTAATTAGGATAGTTTGGGAAGATTGTGAGCCATTCAGTCTGACTGCTCAATAGAGTTCTTTTATATATCATTTTGATTCCCAGAATGCCGTAAGTATGTTGTAAGCACGGAATCATAGATTCAGATCTGAAAAAAAATCTTAGAGATCATTCAGTCTAATATCCTGACTTTACAACTGAGATCCAAAGAAGATGAACAGTTTCCCCAGTATCTAACAGGTTAGTAACATTAGTAGAATTGAGATTTTAAGCCAAATTTTCTGATTTTATATCTAAAACCCTTTTCATTCTCTCTGTCATAAACAAAAACTCTGGGGAAAGGTTTCTTCAGACCTGGAATGTGTTGGGGCTGAAGAAGAGAAAGAAAATTGGATGGCGGGATCAGGGCATACAAGTATAGTCACTGGAGAGACCTTTAGGGAGCTCGGGACAAAGGTCATAGTAGTCCAGAACACAGAACTCAGCAACACAAATAAAGAAACTCATAATGCTGGCTCAAGGCAGTGATAGGTTAAATCTTTCCCAGAGTCAGTATGTATCAGAGTTGATACCTGAACCCAGGTCTTTTGGGCTCTGAGGATACTCTTCTATGCTTTATACCATATGCCTCTAATGAATATAGTAATGCTTTTAAATTAATCTATATTTTGTTAATAATACTAGCATCTAGTCACATTTGAAAACAATCTAACATATGAATTGTAGTATTTTACAGCAGATGGATTTTTTTTGTTAACTATGTTTAGCCTGTACTAGCACTTCTGTGAGAGAAAGATAGCTAGTAAATAAGTCTCATTTAGCGGTCTTTGTTTTTATGGCTCTTACGAACATGGGATGTCACTTTTCAGTCTTTTAATGTTAAATGAAATTACAGATCCTTGATGTTGAAGAAGGCAACTTAATCCAATAAACATTTATTAAAAGCCTGCTATGTGCCCGGCAGTATGCTATGCACTGGGGCTACAAAGGCAAAAATGAAACAGATCCCATCCCCAAGGATCTCATAGTCTCCTGAAGGGAAACAAGAAATCAAAATGTAAATATCACATGTATCAGTTAATACAAAATAGATCCAAGACAAATATAATGGAATGAGGAAGCGCTACTGATCAATAAGGAAATCATGAAAACACCTCTTGTAGGATGATGATGGCTCCTTGAGCTGAGCCCAGAAGGGAGATAAAGGTAACAAGAAGTAGAAGAGGGGAAAGCATTCTAAGAGTTAGTGGCAACCTATGAAAAGGTACAGAGAGAAGAGAGGGCTGTGATTTTCAGGGGAAAACCAGTTTGGCTAGAATACAGAAGGACATGACGTTGAGAAAGGGTTTGGTGGTGTCTTTGGAACTCAGTTTCCTGATCTATGAAATTAAATGAAATTCTTAATTTCAATAAACCTTTATCTATTAAACACTTTTTCTTTGCAAAGTATTGTGCTAGATGCTACAAGGTTAGTCTGAATGGTCTCTAAGGGCTCTTCCAACTTTCAAGTTCTTTCTCTGAGTATGTGCAGAAGATGGGGTGGAGGGTGTAAAAGGGAATATATCAACTTTAATATGTCTTGGTTAAAGGAAAAAGTCTAATGTGATTGGTTAAAGGCCCATTTATAAGACCACAGATGGCTTAATACTCTACTACACAGTAAATTTCCATTAATTCTTCCAAATGAGATAAATCGAAAACCAGTAACATATATATGTGTTCAAGCTGGTATCAAAGCCCAGGTTCTACATAACAAAACTCAGACACAATGTTTCAGGGAGCTTCATTGATGCCAAATCTAACCACTTTTTAAAAGACATGTTGTCTAGCCTATATCACACTATCCATTCTGATCATCTCTTTCCATTTTTCATTTTATTGTTGAAAGGAAGTGGATTAATGATCATATAAGTTCCTTTGAATGAATATGTTCCTTATAAGGCATGCTTAAGGGAGGTTCAGGGAAAAAAATTGACCAGGACCTTATTGCCAAATAAAGTTACATTTATACCATTTCTGTTTAAAACATCTTAAGCCTGATCAGAATGGCCTGTCAGACTAACCCTGGGGAAAGAAAATGAAGGTGGGGCTCTTTTTGTGATTACTTTCAATTATTTTGTTTGTCTGGCTCTCAATTTCTTCATCTGTAAAATGGGGAAGGGGAAGAGAGGGGATGTTCAGAATTGATGATCTCTTACATTTCTGCCAAGTCTTAAAAGTCTATGATACTGTTCTGTTCTGTTGTGAAAAAAACTGACCCAAAATGGCTTTGGTAAAATGGTGTCTTTCCATGATGGTGAAATCCGTCTGTCATGAGAAGGCTGAGAAGGTCTAGCACCTTACCATGCTAATAAGAAATTCTCATCAGAACCTAAGAAGAAGCTACTTTAGGGTCAATAGGTAGGATCATAATCTTAGAACTGGAAGGGGCCTTAGAGACCATCTAATTCAACAGTGCTATTATCTAAATGAGGAAACTGGAAAGTTAAATTATTTGCTCAATGTCATATAGAAGATCTAAGCTATAAGTTCCTGGCTCACAGGCCAGTGTGTGCTGTATTTAGAAGTATGGTTCCATCAATTAAAAAAAATACTGCTAGGGTTTCCTCATGATTAAATTTATGTTGAAGCAGTCTAAATTTGATGGATGGGGCAAGGTTGGTGGGTAGCCAGCCTTTTATCCATGTAGCAATTTGTTTTATACCTACATAATGCATCTATCAGGTCTCACAGTGTCTTACTGTTATCTGTGTTTGTATCAGATCCATCTACTAGACTCTGGATTCCACAAAGGTAGGAACCCTGATAACAAAGTTATTTAAATTTTGTATCTTCCTCACTACCTAGCACAGAGCTCTGTACTCAGGAAGTGTTTAATCTGTTTGCTGAATTGAATTGCTGACCCTATGATAGGGGTACAAACCTTTTTGATTGATACCTATGGAGTAATAAAGTGGAGGAAGCAATTATAGGAGTGGAAGAACATGTTTAGATCTGTTACAAAGTGGATGCCTTCTTGGGAGCTCCCTCCCCAGACTCCTGTCCATGGTAATTCCATCTGGGAAAAAGACTGGAGTTGAATTTGGCCATACCTCCCCAGAGATGCCTATAAACCACTTGGTCAGTGGTAACCAGATCAGATTGGTGAGATCCACAGGATAATGCTACTAAACCTTCATCACTAAGTCAAGTCTTTTAAATTGTTTTTGTTTGTTTAACAATGGAGCTAGTTTTGTGGCCAATCATCCACAGTCTTGTGACTATCTTTCTTGTATCCTACGTGTGTCAAATGACTGGCAGTGGTATAGGTCATGGACAACACTTATGGTGTTTGACCAGAGCTTTTCATTTTATGAAATTGACTGGTTTCTTCAGTCTCTTATCACTGTAAACACTATTTTCATTTTCTTTAGAGCTCTGGTCACCCCACATATGCGTACCCAACAAAAAGCAGGATAGCCTAATCCTTACCTAGCCCAACTGTTTAGGCAACAGTCATGAGAACAACAATTGGAAATGGCAAACATAATCAAGTGGGCCTTCTTAAAACCTTAGGAGAATAGTTTGGTTGAGATGCCCAGTTATGGATACCTCATTAATTTTGGTTTCCCTCCTTTCTCAACTGCTTTCAACCTCAGATGTGAAAAGAATGCTGAATTTTGTGCTTGATGATAGTCCATTCTCATTTTGTAGCAGCCAAGTGGAGCAATCGATAAAGAGTCTTGGACTTGGAATCAAGAAGACCTGAGTTCAAATCCAGCCTCAGACACTTACTGGGCAATTTAGTAACCCCCATTTGCCTCAGTTTCCTTATCTATAAAATTGAGATGAAAATAGTATCTAAATCCTAGCGTAAGGATCAAATAAGATAATAATCACAAAGCACTTAGCACAGTGCCTGGAACATAGCACTATATAAATACTAGCCCTTATTACAGATGAGGAAATTGAAACTTGAAAAGAAAAAGCGGCTTGTGTGTGGTTGCCCAGATAGCAAATTTTGTAAGCTGGTCTTCTGATATTCCTTCCAATGCTCTTTCTCCACCACCAGGATTCTTACCAGGGTGGGGTTTGTTGTGTTTTGTTTTTCCATTCAGCCTTCTTGGGCAGACCACTTTCAGGGTTTTGATGTTTGCAAGTAGTCTTTTTGGAAGCATTTTACCTGGTGCTCTATCGGGAATTAGGAGGAGGTCTAGTGATTTATTTGGTGCAGACAGCTAAAGTAGCATCTAGAGCAATTACACAAATTAATAGGAGACATGTAGCATGTTATGGAAGCATTTGCCACATTGGCATGGAAGATTTGAATGGCAGCATTTTACAGCTTTGGATTGAAATGGAGCCATGTCTGAGGGTGGAGGCAGGGGATCCAGTGGCCCAGAAAGCTGTGAACTTCTCTGGCCAAGCAGGCTTAGGTTACAGAAAGCATTCCCTTCTCTTCTTGAAGGTTTGGGCTCAGATGATGAAACCCCTCCTGAAACAGCCCTAGGGTAGAGAACAAAAGACCTTGATTCAGAGGTCAGAGCAGAGGAGAACAAAGGGCTAGCTTGGCTCTGTTGGGGATTTAACCTGTGGCTCAGTGGAATCAGGGAGATACATACCTGAGACTTCCCCTTCTAGCTGCCTCTCAGCATATGCAAAACCATGCTTGTGATGCAGCCTCCTCTATGGAAGGAAATTAATTAAGCTCTGGAGCTGACATTCCCTTCTGAGCTCAAGCCACCAGCCAGAGATGGCAACACATCCCTCTGCGAGAGACCAGACATGGCTGTAGGAGGTGTCTAGACCTGCTGTGACTAAGAATGATATTCTGCCTTAACTATGAATGCATTTTCTTGTGTCAGTATTGTAACTTAACTGCAACATGACTCAAATGTCAGAGGGGTTTGGTTTGCTGAAGAAATGAAACATATTTTATCTTTCTTTTTTGGTTTCCATTATGGTCTGTTGGGTGGAGCTATGTCTACAGCCAAGGTGCTTGACAGTATGTGTCTTCCTTCTTGTAGACTGTAATACATAAACACATATCTAGGCACTTTAAAAAAAATTAAATGAAAATGTTTTATATCAACCATGGGCACCCAATGCCCACAATGCAAATGAAGGGGGGGCATGTGGATTATGTATTCAGAGTTAAAATCCTTGTAGTTGTTGTACATGCTTCAGAGCCACTTTTCAAAGTGAAATGTCTCTGCCATTTAAAATGGCATTTTTATTTTGTCAAGACACTAAAAGCAATTAGAGGGCAGTGTTGACTGATCACTCGCCAAATTTCAATTTTCAAATCAAAGCTGTTTTGGAGTTAGTATGTGTGAGTTCCCCAAACATCCCTAGTCACTCTATTTTCATCTTACATTCATTCAAAATCACTAGTTGTTTATTCCCTCTCCTTACCACTCCCATCCTCCTCTTTTTTTTTAATCGAAGCAACATTTCCTCTTAAGTTGAAAAGACATGACACCCTAGAGCAATCTGTTATGGATAAATGATGAACCCCTTGATAGAATGGTTCTTAATGAAAATAGGGAGGAATCCTTTGCCTGGAGGGGGTGATGTCTGGGGATGAGTGGTGCAACCACTGTCGAAATAATCATAGTAATACAAGTTTCAAGAGGCTCCTATTCTAAGAACCAACAAAATGGGGTCATTAAAGTTTTCATATTAATTATTTGAAGGATATTACTGCTCTGTAAAATAAATAGGACATAAAACATAAAAAATGAACAAGATGCTTTCCTTGCTGTCACTTTAAAAAAAAAAAAGACAAAACCCCTATTAGAACTGTCATATTCTGCCTGCCTTACAGATTTTGGCAGGCAAGACTCTCAGAAGCTCATGGGTCATGTGTCATCTCTTTGGTGGACTAGAACCATGTTTAGTGAGTGAGCCCTGAAGTATTCATTAGAGACATGCTGAAAAACTTTCAAATTTCAGATGTATTGCTGAGCCAACATGATCCTGAGTTTGAACATTTCCATGTATGAGAGCCAATGGCTAAAATAGCAGCTTTCAGTTAGCTCAAGAACAATATATGTGGACATATTAAAAAATATATATACATATATATCTATATCTATATAGATATAGATATCTTCAGCACCTTATACAGGGCCTTGCACACAGGTGGTACTTAAAGTTTGTTGGGTTAAGGATTTGCTGGAAATATGAGCAGTTCAATATTGGTGTTTCCAGCAGAAGGCCAGCTTCTGTCATCCAGTTAGATGGATGACCAACATGGCAGAGAGACCAAAATGCTATTCAGTGCTTTTTTTTCCTATCATTTAGAATGCAACTCAAAACATTCATTTAGGACTCAAAGTGTTCAGAACAATATTCTAGGGGCTATGAAGATGCCAATTTTAGATAAGACATAGTTCCTGCTATCAGTAGTCTTACAGAGTAGTAGAGGAATAAGGAATAGACACAGATAACTCTGTGTGTGTTTGTACATATATGTATATATATGTATATACAGAAATACAAAGTAAAGGACCATATAATGTTTGAGAAGGTAAATTGTTTTTGACTGGGGCAATCAAGTAAGGCTTCTTGAAGCAGGATTTTAATTGGGCTTTAAAGGAATCCAGCAGAAGAGGGAATGAGAGGACATTTTAGGGATAGGGGACTATTTGAACAAAAGCATGGAAATGAGAACATACAAGACATGTTCAGGGATAGAGCATTCTAGTTTAGCTGAACATTAGAATGGACTAAAGGGAATAATATTTAGGTAAGATTGAAAAGGTATAGTGGTGCAAGATTGTGGAGGGCCTCAAATGCCAGAAAAAGGAAGTTGAATTCTCTGGTGGGCAATAGGGAGCTACTGAAGAATTTTCAGCACGAGTGATGTCATTGTGGAGAATACCTCAACAATCCCATGAAAAGCTATTATATTATTCCCATTTTAGAGATGACAGAACTTAAGCAAACAGGGTAAGTGAGCTGCTCACCATCACACAGTTAGTAAGTGTCTGAGGTTGGATTTGAATTCAGTTCTTTCTGACTCTGAGTCTAAAAGCCAATTGCCATAGGAAGTAATGAGTGGCTGTACATAGGTCTTAACCAAGTAGAAGGAGACATATATGGGAATGGAATTGGTGACACTTGGAGACTGATTTGGATGTAAGAGGTAAAAAAGAGAAAAACAATCAAATGCTTCTTATCTTTAAACATGTGGGACTATAAGAATTGGGATTGAGATTCTACTAGTATGTGTATGTATGTATATGTGTATGTATATATTTACATACACATGTGTGTATATGTATATGTGTGTGTGTGTATGTGTATGTAAAAAGTCAGAGGAAGAGCAGATTTTAGAGGGAAAAAATAAGGTGAGTTTGATCCCTGCAAAGTTTGAGCTTACCATGGGATGTCTATGTAGAAACAGCCTAGAGACTTGCAGGTGTGAGTCTAAAGTTCAAAAGAGAAATTAGAATCTCAAATATAGATTTAATAGATTTTAATTAATTAATTAATTTAATTAACAGATTTAATCTATGGAGCAGTTGCAATAGATACTGTCATTATGAATGAGATTACCAAAGTATAGAACCTTAGTCAGTAATCACATTAAGGGGTCATACATATGATAAAGTCAGTGTGTAGTGTACAAAGAAAGAACATTTAAGAATCAGAAAACAAAGCAAAGACCAGAGTAAAAAATTTTTTAAGACTAATTCTTCCATTAACCATACCTCTTTAAGGTTTTTTCAATGACACTAAGAAGAGAGTGAGGCTGATGGCTTTGCACAGGTCTGCCTTGCTTAAATTCAGTTCACTTGCAAGTCAAGACATCACCCTGCTGATGTAGTTGGTCCCCTTCTAGAATGAAGCTTCAATGACACAAGTTTTTCAGTGATACTTTAGATACTGAGACATTGAAATCATAGAATCTCAGGGATGGAAGCAACCTTAAAGACCATCTAGTCATTTTAAAGATCAAGAGACCAAGGTCTAGAGATTGTCTTAAGTAATTTGAGAAAGATTAGATAGGAAATCAGTAGCAGAGTGAAACTAAGAACCCAGATTTCCTCTAATATTCCTCATTAAATCAGTGGTCCAAAATTGTGTGTCCAAAACAATCAATGAGTGTTTCTGAGCCAATGTCTTTGGTTCATGACTTCTCAACATATATACTGTCTATCCAAACTAGAATTTTTAATCACACTATTTATTTCCTTTTGCTTTATTGTATTTATTTATCCCCCTAGACTGAAATATAGGCATAACTTCAGTGTTACTTCAAATACTTCAGAATACTACTATTCGCATCAGTGTTGGTATTTCCTCCACTGATGCAGTTTTCGATTCTTTTACTTCTTCATAGCTAGCTTAAAATAGTTGTTAGTATTGAATTAAAAATTAAGATTTCAAAATTGATAAACATATTTAGTTTAAAAAAATTTATCTGTAATTTCCCAGTGTGGGTTCTTTCTTCATGCATTAATACAGATCATAATCCCTATATAGCTTAGCAGATGATCAGTGAAATACATCATCCTCTGGCCAACTTGGTGATGAGCCTTCCCTACTTGGATAAATTGGCACTTGGATGTCAGTCATCAAGGTCATCACTAGGTCTGTTCTTGAATCCTTTCCAGCTCAGTAGGACTTCCCAGCCATTGCATGCCCCTCTTCCAGAGGCTTCAAGAACTTAGGATCTACATCATGATGAAACATGGACTGCAGATACTTCATCCTGTTTGCCCTTTCCCAGGACACTTCAACTTATCAATGTCCTTTTTAAATGGTGCCACTCTTAATTGAATATATGTGACTCAGAGATGAACCGTCATATGTGACACTCATTCATCTCATCTAAGCATTGTAAACCATTTCCTCAATAGTTAGATGTGTTGATATGCTCAGAGCTGAAGTTTTTCTCCTACAAAGCTAATCATTGTGGTCTGTTTGTATACCAATGCGGACATCCAGATGGGATGGTCACTCTCATAGTGCCATTGAATAGCTCAAATTAAGAGCCATGGTTGGCGTAATACTTATGTGCAGCTGCTAATAGAGGGTTAGGTCAAAATAATTAGCAGAAAAGGGAAAGATTCAGTTAATCACCAATTTTCATGAACAAAACTAACCCTCGTAATTCATCAGTAGAATTGGTTAAAACTTGTGGTCCATGGAAACATAACATTAGACAATGTTCAGCAAAGCTAAACCACTCTCTGTATTCTAGGGTGCCCATCTCTCACCTTCACATTTCTGACATTAGACAGAGTAGAACATATTCAGAAAACTCTCCAGTGATAGAGTCTCAAAAAAAGAAGAGAAAAAATGGAGTTAAGGGCTTTTCTATACTAGTAAGACTTTGTATAAGTCACTTAAACTCAATTTTAAGTGTCCTCAGTTTATTTATCTGTGAAATGAGTGGGTTGACCTCAATAAGTAATGATTCTTCTGTCTCTATATTCTAGTATCCTACCCTTGCTCCTATTATAGTTCTAGGAATATTTTTTAAAAATATGTATACTGCCCAGATTTAATGCAGTTTAATTTAAGAGACATTTATAAAGCAAGGCACTGGGGGCAGAGGGGTTCATACAAATACAATATAAAAAATATAATCCCTATCCTCAACAAGTTTACAGTCTACTAGATCTCAAGCAATAGTTTTCTGAGTACATAGCCTTGTTTGATATAAAGATTCTCAATGAAAGTATAATAAGCTTCAGTCCTTGACCATATGAAGCTACCCAAAATAGCCAAGGCACAACTAGTTGAGTCCTTTTGACCACCTTGGCAATGATAATGGCCTCAAGATCCATGTCAATCAGACTCCTTTTGTTGTTAGATAAAATGGTCATGTCAGCCTTGTACACTGGTCATTTTTTACACGATGACTCAGCATAAGTAATTTGTTCAAGGTATTAGCCGAATCATGCCAAAAGTCAAGGTTTTTTATTCTCACCCTAGACAACACTTGCCTTTGTCTCTGCTGAAATACATTATAATTAGCATTTCTTCCTGGGACAGATAGTAAAACAGAATGCAATTAACTGAAAAGAGACAGCAGATTTTATAGGAAAAAATAAAAAAGCTTTGAAAGACTGACTAGACAGATGCATATTCAAAGGTAGCAATTTTGAGGTGGGGTGGCCCTTCCTTATTTGGTACTAATGTTCTGAATGGCAGTGGGTTTAACCATAGTCTGCACGTACTTGTGAATACACCTTTTGTGCACTGCTATGGTGCTTGCTTATAAAACTGTTTGGTGACTGGAGAATGTGTAGCATTCATTTATATTCACAGGCCTTTCTTTAGAAGTATTGTACCGTTGGTCACAATTCACCGAGCGCCCCCAACTTGTAGCACCATTTGTACTACCTACATTCTTCGCAATAATTCAAGTTACCCTACTTTGGCAAGTCACATACACTGTATGTCAGTTTTGTTTGTTGTTTAGTCATTATCTTGTCCAAACTTTTGTGATCTCATGGATCATTCTGTCCATGCGGTTTTTTTGGCAAAGATATACTGGAGTGGTTTGCTATTTCTTCCTCCAGTGAATTACCTTTTATTAGAACACTCCACTCTGATCTATCCAACTTGAGTAATCCTGCACAGCATTAGCTTATGGTTTCATTGAACCTATGCAGGCCTCTCTTCTAGGACAAGGCAGTGATCCAGTTTGCCCATCTATAAAATGGGAATAATAATCCATCTTCCTCATCTCTCCTCTAACAATGCTATGAACATAAAAGGAGATAATGGTACAGAGGAGGCTGAGGGAGCTGATTAAAGCACAAGATGAAGTCAAACCTCCTGGATATGTGTTCTAAGACATCCAGAACAGAAGAAGTAACAAGAGATTGGCCTTTATTTTGTGCTTCTTTAGTAGCAGTAGTAGTAGTAGTTTAGTAAAAGACTATGGTCGGAGAAGATGTCCGTCCATCACTTAGTACTTCAGCCCATAACTTTCTCCGCCCTGAACACAAGGACTTTCATTCTACAAACTGTCTAGAATGAAGAGAAAAAGAAAAGCCTACAGTCCAATCATAGAAAACTGGGGGGGAAATGCTTGTGAGTTTGTAATAAAAGATCAAAAACCAATTGTGAAAAAACTCAAAGCAGATGTGGATTGCAAAACTGTATGGCTGGGCAAAGGGAGGCTGGGGAAAAAGAAAAGAAGGAAAATGGGCAATGCTTTTATCTTGTGGTGCAAGTACACCAGCCCAGAGATATGCTTGGTTTTATTGAACAGGCAGAAGCAGCTTTAATTTAAAGTTTGCTACACTAGCATTCTTGCCAATGGGCGCCATTTACTGGTATGCTTTTGGCAGTACCTTGAGGACCACTGTGGATTGATGTCCAGGTGTGTAGCTGAATGCTAGCCATTTGTGCACATAGGAAAGTAGGAGGATGTTTGTGATTAGGGAAGTCATGGAATTTATTTGTTCACACCATTTTTCCCCTCCATTATATGAAATAGAAAACATTAGCTTACCCAAAGCTTGCCTAAATGTTCTATTGGACTTCAGAGTTTTGTGAATAACCTTTATAATTAGAAATAGAACTCCTTTGCTAGCAACATCCACTCTCCCCATCCCATCTTATTCTGTTTAGAGTAGAGTCAGAGAACCTGTAAAAGATAATCTGACAGGAATGGGGGAACCCAGGGTTTTAAAAACATACTCTGGAGAACAAATCTACCACCAAATGAGCTATTTTCCATGTTTAATGTAAACTCAGTCTATTTTAGCTATTCAGAACTAGGTTACTGAGTTGCCATCTGTATCAATCCCATTCCTGGATGTCATGCCCCTGTTAATGAAATCTGGAAGTGAGATTGTAAATGGACTTCGCGAATGGTAGATGTCAGCCATTGCGTGATGGGCAATCATCAATCATCCATTGTCACTTATTTCTGTCTCAATGAGTAAGCCTTTATTTAAAGCATAAAGTAAGAATGTTGCCAGACCACAGGAACAAGCCCTGAGCTGTTTGCAGGTGCTGCTATTCACAGCTGCCAATTAAACTCTGACATTTCCATAATGGCCATGAGGCAAAGCATATGCAATTGACATACACATTTAAAAAAAGAAAATCAATCTCAGATTATCAATACTCATGTCTTTATTTTTTCCCAGGGATCCAGTGTCCTACTTGGAAAATGGCTTATTACAGAAATAGAGAGGAAGGAGGAAAAGCAGAAAAATTGGGGTGAACCAAATCATCAAGGGTATACAGAGGATTCTTTCTACTAATCAAGTTGAAGGGGAAGTCTTAACTAAGAATCTCAACCTCATGTAAGGGAAGTCTCCCCACAAATCAGAAGACTCTCTTTTTGGAGACCTATAGTTTGGAAGCATCCCTTTCTCATTTATTTTTTTTTCCAGTGTCTCCATTTACTTCTCCATTTTCCCCACCCTCCAATATTAGCTTAATGTTTGCCAACACAATCTAGTGAATACTTTCTGACCATGTAAACATATTCAGATTCCTTATTAAAAACACATCAGGAATTACAACCAATAAATTAATATTATATATTGGCATATATGAGAGATATATTACCATAAATAGTTTCACAAAACCATATTGCTTGAGAACAATAAACTGCTCAGGATTGCTTTCTGACATTTTTAGTTGGAAAAATGTGAAATTTTTCTAACAGTTCTCAGCTGTTTATAGTTATTTCAAGGGTGTGTTCATCTGTAAGTAAATAGAGAAAAAGCAAGGCCTGCATTCACCTTTCCAGGGATATTTCATCACTTTCTAATTGCTTTACTCTGTTTTTCTGCCTGTAGCCAGCAAGAAAAAATAAGGTGAAATCTAGGGGCAGCAATGAACATTTTAACGGCATTATTTTTCCTTATCAGTCCTCACAAAAATGAAGATATTTTCAGTCATTTTAAGTCCATTTAAAGTTATCTCCTGATCCTACTATGTAAGTCTTATCATTGTTGAAATTGTCTTATCAAACAAAAAAGGATGAAAATCCATTTTTGAATATGAGTATATTTCTTTGTTTTCTTTTTTCAGCAGTCATACTTCATTGCTTAATTCCACCCCCACCCTCTGGACTTTTTTCTTTTCCTTTCCATCTGGCTGAGCTAACAGAGTTGCTTCCATGTTCTTTGAAATCCCCTATTCCCACTGATTTCAGGGACATCTGTTAGGGAGGACAGAGTTGACAAACTTGGGATCTCTTTCAAATAAACTTAGCTGATGGTTCCAGCAGGTGATTCTGTTTCTTTAGGGTGATAATTTTATTTTATTTTCTTGTTCTTTGAGGTGCAAGTGGGGGTGGGGAAAAGGGCAAGGAGAAAATTGGCATCCTCTGTGAGATCTGAGTAGGCTGTCTTTCATTTTAAAAGGAGAGAAATTTTGTCATTATAACCTATATAAGATGTATTTCTTTTAACAGAATATTTTTATAACAGATTTTTTAAAAATAGAAGCTATTATAACAATCTGCCTGACATAGTGAGTGCTGGAGGTCTGATAAAATGAAACAAATGTCACTGTGTAGAAGATACAGCAGTATTTGGGAAAAGAAAAGATTATTAAGTTCCCACAGTTAGAGCTGGAAGAAGTTTAGATATCATCTAGTTCAATTCGCTTATTTTACAGATAAGGGAACCAAGACAGGTTCTCAGTGGTGCTCAAGAGAACACCCACCCACAAAGGACAGGTTTCGAACCCGGAGTATTAGACGCTAGACCTGATACTCACTCTTTATTATCAGACTGCATCATGCCCTTAGTGTCAGCTCTGTGTCTACCCTGATTCTGTACTCAGAGAATATGGTACATTTGAAAGAGCTTTAACCTATCTCGTTGTGCTCTTGGTAAGTCTGCTAACAGGTCTAGGGATAAAAGTATGAAGGGAAAAATTGGGCACCACCACCACCACAATACTGTGCTTTAACTAGCACCATATGGGTTAGTTCCGCTTGGGCCAATGAGGTCATGGCAGCCAAATGCACCTCTTAACCCTCAATGAACATCAACTAAAGATATGCCATTCACAAGGGATACAAAGGTACATTTGTCTCTACTATTAGGAGAAAGAAGCAAACAAACAAACAGTAACAAGGAATCAATATAGAGACTCATAGTGTCTATAGACTTAACAGAGACTCACTCAAGGAGAAATCTTAGGATCTTATAATTTTAGAAATCAAAGGGACCTTAGAAATCATATGGTCTTCATTTACACTGATAAAACTAAAGCCCGTAGAAGTTTCATAACTTGTCTAAGGTCATAAAGCACAGGTCTCTTGACCTTTTGTTCAAGGTACTTTTAGTGCATATCATACTGTCTCCCCATAGGGAAATTAATGTGTTCATCTTCATTCCTGCATTCATCTATTCAGCGTTTACAGAGCACCTACTACTGTAGGTCTAGCAATACTATCACCTTTTATTCATTTTATTCATTACTCAGTACACAGTAGGTTCTCAACAAATGATGAACTTAGAATGAGTCTCCAACATCATGAAATACCTCCTTCTCACTAAATTCAATAGCCGTTTCTCAGTAATTTGACTTCTCTGCAGTGTATAACACTGTTGACCACCCTTTGCTTCTGGATACCCTTTCCTTTCTAGTTTTCATGATTCTACTGAATCACAGTTTTCTTCTTACCTAAATGACTGATTGCTCACTTTCCTCAGTAGAATCACTAGCCCAGTTCTAGGCACATCATATCTTTTGAATAAATGCCCTTTGACTGATTAATTGAACTTATGGCCCTATTAGACATTTACCATTAATGGTGACTTTTCTTGCTTCTTCAAGTAGTAGTTTTCTAGTAGTTAGCAGCTCTTAGCTCATAGAATTCTTGAGTGACTATAAAACAGAGTTGCTGTAGAATATAGAAGTGGTATGTATACATACATATATATTCACATATACATGTATATCTACCTATCTGTATAATATACATGCATGTCAATATCTTAGCACATCAAGGAGTTGTCAGTGTGGGAAATGTACATACATGTCTATGTGTATATGTATACATATAGTCAATAGTTCAGTTCAATAAACATTTATTAAGTAACTGTGTGCCAGGCATTGGGGATACAAAAAGAGGCAAAAGGCAATATATTAATAGTCACAAATATGGGCCATAACACTTCCTGATGACATATCACTAGGATGGAAGTGTTATGGCCCATATTCAGAAACCTACCTATTCACAAAAAGCTATTCCTCTCCTTAAGTGATGAGACCGGCCTTGCCCAACCTTAAGGCTGAACCATCTAGTCATTTAAAGCCAACCAGCAACATCAGTGCCCTTTAAAAGAGTGTGGACAACAATGCATACCAGGACACCTTTCACGTAAGCTAAGCAGATTCGATATTACCAAGCCACCTCTATCTTCTTCAGGCTCCATCTGATGAACTCTGTTTTATTATTTTACTTCATTCACATCAGAGAGATAATCTGACATGATTATTATCAACTCACCCCCAAATCACATTGACAGTCTCAAATGTCTCCAGAATCTTGGCAAGGGTTTTCTGTACATTTCTACATATGGTTACTAGCAGACATAAATTATTCTTGATAGTGTTTGAAAGTGACACTATATTGTTATCAGGATGTATTAGTGTTAATAAAAAAATGGAACCTATGGTCCTTTCCACATATGTGCACATGTAACCTGACCCTACTTAAGCCATTCTACTTAATTTGGACTCTCCTGTTTCAATTTTTTTCCTTTTTTCTTGGTATCACAAACCACTTACATCATCATCTTCAGATATCCCTCTCAGCAGAGGGGCTCACCTCATAGTTCACTGAAAAAACTGGAGATCATCTATCAAGACTTCCCTGTCCCTCACCAGTTTACTTTCCCTTAACCTCCTTTGCTCCTTTCTTAGAGCATAGGGCAGAACTTTTCTTTACCAACAAGCTCTCTGCTTGAGCCTTTGACCCTGTCCTACTCCAAGATTATTGTTTGTCCTTCGTTCTCTAAGAGAACTAATGACATCGGGAGGGTACTTGCAAGTGAACTGGATTTAAATAAGGCAGAGCTGTGCAAAGTCATGAGCCCCACTCTCTTCTCCAGACTCATCAGAGTCCAGTGGCAAAACATAGGTCAGGACAACTGGCAATGGGTCCCTATTGCAAGAGCTTGCCTATTTGATCATCCCCTCCCTTAACCCAAGTTTCAACCCTTCCTTATCCACAGGTCCTTCCTTACTTCCTTCAAACATACACAGATCCCCTTTATCCTTAAAAAAACAACAAACCACAACAGTGGCAACAGCAACAAATCATTTACTTGATCCTACCATCCTTGGAAGCTACAATGACAATCCTCTCCTCTCTTTCAACGTCATATCCCTAAACTAAGTTGTCTACATTGGTTGTCTTCACTTCCTCACCTACAGTCTCATTCCTTTTAATTTTCATCCATACTGCCCTCCTGAGTCCGTCCTCTCCAACATCATTAAATACCTCCTTCTCACTAAATTCAATAGCCTTTTCTCAGTAATTTGACTTCTCTGCAGTGTATAACACTGTTGACCACCCTTTGCTTCTGGATACCCTTTCCTTTTTAGTTTTCATGATTCTACTGAATCACAGTTTTCTTCTTACCTAAATGACTGATTCTGCTCACTTTCCTCAGTAGAATCACTAGCCCAGTTCTAGGCACATCATATCTTTTGAATAAATGCCCTTTGACTGATTAATTGAACTTATGGCCCTATTAGACATTTACCATTAATGGTGACTTTTCTTGCTTCTTCAGTTTTCTAGTAATTAGCAGCTCTTAGCTCATAGAATTCTTGTGTCTCTTTTCTCTAGTTCTGTATTTATATCCCTTTAACTCATTTTCCTGACAGCAAATTCCCTCTGTATTATGAGAACCTGGGTGTCAATGAGCATAGACCCTTTGGGATGAATTCATGACTGTCTAGCACCTAAGCTTTGACCATGGTTTGCCACTTTATAAGTATAATTGCTGATAATAATGACATAGCACCTGAAGTGAAACCTAGAACATATAAAACAAATGTTTATTAAGCACCTACCTTAGGAAAGCACCATGTCAGGTGTCGGGGAGGTGCAAAATTTAGATAAGGCATGGTCTCTTCAAGGCACTCGTAGTCTAGTAAAATGATGAGAAAAAGATAACCATAGTGCACATTATTACATGAGAAGTGCATTATAAGGAAAATAAATACACAAAGTGTTATTAAAGTTCTAGAGTAGCATGGTAGTGCAGTGATTCGAGCACTGGATTTGAAGTCATGAAATCCTGAGTTCAAATCTTACCTTAAGATACTTAGTAACTGTGTGACCCCTAGACAGGTCACTTAACATTTCTCAACCTCGGTTTCCTCATTTATAAAATAGAGATAATAATAACCTCTACCTCACAGAGTTATAAGGATCAAATGTGGTGGCATGTGTAAAGTACTTTGAAAATCTTTAAACTCTCTATAAATGTCAGTTATTATAGGGAAGATTGTTACTAACATGGGTGGAAGGGGACTAGGTGAGACTTCCTGGAGGAGATACAAATTCTGTGGTACTAGTAGTAGTAGTAGTAGTAGTAGTAGTAGTGGTGGTAGTGGTGGTGGTGGTGGTGGTGGTGGTAATGGTGGTGGTGGTGATGGTGGTGGTGATGGTGGTGGTGGTGATGGTGGTGGTGGTGGTGGTGATGGTGGTGGTGGTGGTGGTGATGGTGGTGGGGGTAATAATAATACTAGCACTGACATAATGCTTTAAGGTTTGCAAAATGCTTTACAAACATTATCTTATTGCATTCTTACAACAACCCTGGGAGGTAGATGCTATTGTCGATTCCATTTTACAGAGGAGGAAACTGAGATAGACAAAGGTTAAGAGAGTTGCCTAGGGTCACACAAAATGTTAGTGTCTAAGTATTGATTCAAATTCTGTTCTTCTTGAGTTGAGAGTCCAGCATTCTATTTTTTACCCTATCAGCTGTACCCATATCATAGGCTGAATGTTTCTCTAGCTTGTTCTGATCATTAGTGACAAGTTCACTTCAAATTGTCTGCCACTTATAGGATGCCTTAGAATACATTTTTTCGAGTACTAGTATTTTTTCTCTATAAGGGGATACTTTCTCTCCCTTCCCTCTCTCCAAGCACATAGGGCCACAGGATATATGAGAAGACAGGCTTTATGTAATTTGACAAGAATTCTCATAGCTAATGTTAGAAGAGACACATTGATAAAAAGACACTCAGATTCCCTTTGCAGTTACAATTTGTATTGGTCAACTGTAAGGCTTCCCTCATTCCTCACCCTGGAAATCCTGGTTTTATGATAGAGTAAAAGGGCTGACACATCTGATGGAAAAGTAGTGCTTTGACACCACAGTCTCATCAGCAGAGGATCTCAGAATCTTAGATATGAAGCAGCTTCAGAGGCGATTTGATCTAACACACTTTGGAACAAGGCTCCACTCTATAACATCCCTGATGGGTAATTATCCAACCTTTGTTGGCAAATCTCCAGTAAGGGGGAACTCATAACCTTCTGAGGTAGACCATACTATTTGGGGAGAACTCTCATTATTAGGAAGCTTTTTCTTTAAGCCTAATTCATCTTCTGACTGTTTTTCAAATTGAACCAGATATTCAATATAGAAGATAGATATCATATTCTCCCTCAGTATTCTTCACTCTGAACATCCCCATTTCTTTGAACTAGTCTTCATATGGCAACAAGTTCATATTTCTCTTGATTGTTTTTATCTCTTTCTAACTGGCATCATCATAGGAACTGCTAAGTTTGGGGTGCTATATTTCAAATATTTTCAAAGCTGAAACACAGAAGCTCTTTCATTTCCTTTCTGCTTACTTCCAGTCCCATACATGGAAAGCCACATATTATGCAAGAAATTAATCATATCAGAGCAAAGTAGCTACTGAAAAATTGCCAAACACCATAAACATTGGTCAAAATGCAGTCCAACCATTTGCACACAGAATAATTGAAGCTATGGATTCACTGGGGTAACTAGCAACTTTTCATTATGAATTATAAAGCTTTTCAAACATAAAATGATATCTGAGAGGAGTGCATTACCTAAAAGGTTTCGATAAGCAATGAAAGGAGCTTTAAAATATGCAGGAGGGATCAATCATCTAGACATCTAGCGTTACTTATACTTTGTGGCGTCACACACATTCCTTGATAAACAATGTCCCATAACCTCTGAGCATTCCCATTATTTTCTTCAGCATCCAGACATAAGAAGTGACAAAAATGTCATATGATGTTTTATTTACTGATATAAAACAAGTTCTACTGGAAGTAAGCATTCCACGACAATAGAGGTTTATGAAGCCCATTTCCCGGCACAAAAATGATTCACTTTGTTCAAAGAAGATATAAAGCCTGTTGTCCGTGATGA
Source organism: Notamacropus eugenii (assembly GCF_028372415.1). Classification (NCBI taxonomy): domain Eukaryota; kingdom Metazoa; phylum Chordata; class Mammalia; order Diprotodontia; family Macropodidae; genus Notamacropus; species Notamacropus eugenii. Next base: position 636,250,960 of record NC_092872.1, read on the forward strand.
ATTTTAATTGAAATGTTACTCACTGTAGGCATTAATTTCTTCCATTTAGGAAATGACAGACCCTGCTTACAAGACTGAAGGACAGCTGTGTGTACTCTGGAAAAGGGGGAGTTGGGGGGGGGGGCGTCCAGTCAAGCTTTTTGACACTCAAAGGGCAGAGACACTTTTCTGTTGTCCTGGCATCATGTGTCAAAATTAGCACGGAACTATCTTTTATCATCATCATTTTCACTAGTTCTAATCAATGACTAGGGCAAGGAAAAGCGGACGGCTGTCTGTTTTCCTCTGTCCTGTACAAAAAAAAAGAATGGAAAAGGAGGGAGGGGAAGAATTGTGGGGTGGAATGGAGAGGAAAAATGGTAAAAAATAGCTCCCTTCCTGGCATTTACTGTGGAGCACTAACTGAGGGCTGGTGCTTCATTTCTCACCATTGGAATTTTATTGAAGATAAGATTCTAGATGCAGCAGGGCGGGCCATAAAGCAGCTGACAAGATTGGTTGCAATTACCAATTCTGTTCTCAGGGACAGAAAAGCTCCTGGAAAGATTGCCAGGTATGAATGTGTTCTATCGCCATTGCTTGATGCTGGTGAAACTGAGCTCTAAAAGGAAGGGCATGACAAAATGGCTCCCAAAGAGGTTAAAGGAGGAAGACGATTTATGGGAACACAGTTCCAGGAACTGGTAGTCCCACAAAGAATAAAACTCATTTATAAGACCTCATGTGATTAAGTAGACAATTTCATTTAGTAAGGGTTCCAAGAGAAATTTATTTACACTCACAAAACTGCTTTGGTTCAATATAACAAGCTGGCACTTTTCTCTATACATTACCACTCCTCTCCACGTCTTCTTAGACTCCAACCAAACTAAGCTATTTACCCTCACCATGCACTTTCTTTGGCCTCTGCTTTTGTTTAGTATGTTCACTGGTGCCGAGAGTGACACTCTTCCCTACCCTAAGGAATTCTTGCCCATCCTTTATAATCCAACTGAAATGCTACCTCCTCCAAGGTTTTCCTGATACCCTCAAACTGTAATGCCCTTTCTTTACCGTGTCTGGTATAGTAGAAAGAATGGTGATCTTGGAATTTGGGTAGATATAAGGGTTTCAGTCTTGCCCTAGACACATAGTTGCTCCGGGGATTTTGAGAGTCTCTTGCAGAGTCACTCTGAGTCTTGGTTTTTCTCATCTGTAAAATGGGGCTAACAGTATCTGTAGTAACTGTCTCACAGGGTTCTGATAAAGCTTGAACAAGAATGAATATGTGTGCTTTGCAAACCTTAAAGTGCTACATATGCGTCTCCTCCCTGATACACTTAACGTATTGTGTTGTGGTGTATCTACTTATGTATGTGGCATGCATCCTTACTAGACAATAAGCTCCCTGAAGGCAGGATCAATGTACTATCTAAATGTTTTCTCTTCTGAATCTGGAAAACTAATCCAGTGCTCTGTACACAATAAATGGGAAGTTATGGTAGAATTGAACTGAATTAAATATACTGGTGTGCTGGATTTAAGTAGAAGGGGAAAGTGGTTAGAGAGGAAACCTGCATTTCTCTGAGGAGGTAGGCAGAGCGATGGGCACTCAGTTTCCATGAAGATAACCAGTCCATAGGCTCCCTCAGGACAAGGTCTGTTTCAGTTTTTATCTTAATATACTCACTGCCTAGCACAATGCAGTACACATAATAGGTGGTTAACGCTTATTTGTTGAATTGAATTTATGGATATAATGGATGATTAATATGACTCTGCTGTGAAAATAATTAAATCCTGTCAGTATTCAACAGATGAGGGCACTAATGGTTTCAATAGTCAAAATAAAATTTCTGAAGCAGTCAAATCTATTAAAATCAAACAAACCAAAATAGATGTTTAAGTTACATACATACACACACACACACACACACACACACATACACACACAAATGAAGTGGCTCTTTTGCCTCATCCTACTTGTGCCTCTAAGGCATCTAGCGAGCAGTGGATAGAGCGCTGGACCAGAGTCAGGACAATTCATCTTCCTGAGTTCAAATCTGGCCCCAGACACTTACTCAGCAGTGTGACCCTGGGCAAGTTGCTTAAAAACCCTGTTTGCCATAGTTCCTCATCTGTAAAAATGAGCTGGAGAAGGAAATGGTAAAAAAAAACACACACAACAGTATCTTTTCCAAGTTATGAAGGGTCAGACACAACTAAAACGATCTAATAATTAACAACTTCTGCATCTGGAATTGTACCTTTAAGTTGGCTTTTCTCTCTATCTGCCCCATAGCTTTCGCTTTGTAGGAACTGCGGGTGTAACTGTATAAAAGAGCACCTGACTGTAACCTGAAAAAGCAACAACCAAATTGCACTGCTCCCTCTGCACTCATGAAGTGCTTTATAACCCTACCTGCCACTATCCTTAGTGCAGAATTAGGCTTTGGGCAACATTTTCCTCCTCTAAGTAAAAAAGATTGGACACAGTCATCTTTCTTCCTTCCTCCCTTTCTCCCTTTCTTCCTTCTTTCCTTCCTCTCTCTGTTTTTGAAAAACAAGTTGTTTTATTTCTGGGCCTCCATTTTCTTCTCAGCTTCTACATACAGATGCAGATATAGATTTGGCTATGAATATGAATATAAATTATATAGAGAACTATAGATACAGAAACAGACAACCATGAATATATGCCCATGTACGTAGATCTATTATACTATACTATTCTACTATCTGTTTACACAAAGCCACTTCATCTATATTCAGCTCTACGTATATCTCACACATCCAGAGATAATATACATGGAGAATAGTTTGGAGTTTGCCTGGGTGATTTTCTTTACGTGTTTTCAACTTACCTAACGGCAAACCTCACTTCATTCTACACTAGTCTAATTAATTTGACAGGAATGGAAACTTGTTCTCCCTGTTCACACTTACTATTCATCTCTTCAGAATGCCCTGTAGGGAGGATGAAGCACAATAAAGTCACATTTACCAACTCCCTCAATACTAAATCTGCCTTTTAGGCTGATTCTGCACAATACTGGCAGGGAGAAAATCTGACTTAAGGGCAGCGAAAGAAAAAAATGACATTTTCCAAAGCATCGCCTATTTAAACAAGGAGAGAAATTCTTGAACAAGAAAACTATGTCCTTTTTGTCTAAAGTTCTGTACTGGACTCCAGGGATTCCAATTTATTCCTACTGTATCTGAAATCTTTGCTTTAGCCAAACAAAACTAGTGATCTCTCTTAAGACAGTCTATGCTGGTGTGTATCTGATAACAATTTCATAGCACAATTCTTTTCATCTTCCCACCATTTGACTCAAAACATCATCATACACCTTAAAGCATGTCAGGTTTCATGAGGTTATTACCAAGAGACACCCAGACGTTTGCTAATATGTACGGGAGAACTTTAAAATTTGGGAATGTCCTTAGCAAATGTTTATGAGTAGGCAAAGATTTGGATGGGGAGAGGGGGTTCAGAGAATTGTATGTCCCCTGCCCTCACCTATGATTTAATTAGCATGGGGAACTCCCTCCCCAAATGCAGATAGGCAAGTAATCTATAACTTAGAGAACTGTCTGGAGACACTAAATGGTTAAATTACTTTCAGAAGATTATAGATTTAGACCCGGTAAGAAACTTTGACAATTATGTAGTTTAATCCCCTCTCATTTTGTAGGTGAGGAAACTGTGAACCAGAGATGTTTGGGAGATCAAATGTCTGAATCACATGGGTAATAAGTAGGAGAGCTGGAATTGGAACTCAGCTCCTCTGCTTCCAGATGAGGTGCTTTTACCTTTGCATCCAACTGGGATTTTGTAGATAGGTTTTCTGTTTAATTGGAGCTGAACTAGACCATACACCACCAACCCCTTCACTCCTCATTATTACATCATTAGAATGCTAGAAACAAGACTAAGAGCCAGTTATGACTCATTCCAAGGCCAGTTCTCTATTCACTACCCCATGCTGCCTCTCAAAGTTAGTACAGATAGATAATTAAAAAATAAAACTCAGTTTTTTTGTGTATAATATTGAAATGCCTAAAGCATTTCTTATTCCTAATAATACATAATGATCAGTTAAGTCTGTTGGCTGCCTTCAAGCTAATGGATTGCTAATCAGAAACAGTCAAATCTTTTCTACTTCAAGTGGAAAAAATAACATCAGTGGGGTCAGTCACTCTGCCTTATGGCATAATTGTATAAAAGTCTTTGCATGTATATCTCTATGATTATACACTCCCCCTCCCCCACTGGTATATACAGATAAATTTATCTATAGCTCACTAGACAGGTACATAAAAGATAGATGATAAAGAGATTGCTAGATATTTTGACCTGTCTAATCCTTTGTTAATTTTGTGTCCAATCACAAATATTTTGTTCCTTTTTCCTTCGATACATAAGGAAGATAGTTCAGGGAACTAATTAATCTTTAAAACCTCAACTGAACCTTTTTGTTGTTAGTGATACATTTTTAATTGTTCATTTTGGTCAAGCACCATTTGAATACAAGTCAATTTGCAATTTCATTAGAGTACAGAAAAAGCCTGATGTCTATTCCTGGTTTGTTTGTTTTCTTACGGAAAAAAATTCTGGCAAAAATTCATAAAGAATGTTAATCTTCAATTAATTTTATATATCAAGCAAGAATTGATGGGTCTTGTTATTTGAGCAAAAGTCATCTTGCCAAGAAATGTATTTTGTCATACTTTCCCCCCAAGAAAACCTCTTTACAAGCTTTGTGGCAAAAATACTCTGGCAACTAATGACAAGCTTTGAAGCAACATTCACAGGCCATTTACTTTGATGACATCAGGAGCTTCTCCCCCCCCCCCCCCCATTCTAGCCCCATTGTAAGTCTAGTACACATGCTGTATGGCCTTTGAAAACTAATCAATACAGTAAGATTTGTCAGGTTGCAGCTGAACAGGATCACATCTTTTAACTCTTTTCTTGGTTGACTTACTGTACACATTTTTAAGTTAAACCTTATGAAGGGAGTCGGATAAGTTATATTTACCATATTCACAGGCGTACTAGTGTGACATGGCTCTTTCTTCCGTATTTTAACATCAAAAGCTCATAATCTATGTAAGTTAACCTTCCATAAAACTAAAATTATATGGTCATCATACATAATCTGTTGATTGATTACAGCTGTCAAAAAGTCACAAATAGTGAATGTTTACCAGAGTTGCCCCATGAAATTATTACACTCCCCCCACCCAATCAGGAGAAAATAGACAGCTTATGTTCCTAGGTTAGAAGACTGAAAGAAGTATGCTTTCTTTTTCTTTGTGAGTTTTTGCTCTTTTAAAAATCAATGTTAAAACCCTTAGGCCTGATTTTTCATTTCAATGTCTTTATGTCATGTGCCTCCACCATACCTCGCCTAATTTAATAAGATGCACGCTCAGGAAGTACTTACGTTACTTATCAAGGGTTTCAGATGACACATTATTATTGGATTCAAAAGTCAATATTTGCTAATCATGTTAGTACAGAAACTGTTCCAGGTCTACAATACTTAAATTGTAAAGATATTTAAGATTAATTAAACCTTTTCTCCCACTCCCAGGCATCTCCCTCTATTTACAGGGAATGGGTATACTGTCCTAAGGAAAGCAAATGACTTTCCTGAAGCTTTCCATGAAGCAAAGCTTCATGTCTAAAATCTACAGGAATTCTTTAGTCCCCTGTTTTCATCGCTATCCGTAGAGTCTGATCTTGCCCCTTGGCCATGGCTTGAGAAACACTAGCATATTTTGAGAGCAAAGTTCACTGATTTCCTTTAACTAATCAGAGAATAATGACCAGCTTTAAACATACAAACATGGAGTCCATTATTTTTTATGTCAAGGCATTGTCGAAATAACATATGACCTGGTCGTCACCCTTCCTCCCCCTTTTCTTTTAAATATGGTAAATGTGGGTAAACCTGAGCCATCTGAAATTTAAAGACTCAGTGCTTTTTCCCAGAATAGGCATAATGTGGACCCGTGACTGAGTCTACCTCCCCAGTCAGACTATGGGCTTACAACACTACTTTTGAACTCCTCACCTCTCTCATTTTTATTCCTTAATCACAGGTAGCTGATTATTCAAAAGGTCCTGTTTGTCTTTAACTTAAACTGTAAGACCATTGGGTGGGAATGATTTTTCATGGTTCATTCTGTACAGAATGTAGCACCTTGTTTGGATTGAGTAGCAATGATATGAAAGTGTGAAGTCTTATTCCTATTTACTGAGAAGAAAATTAGCTCAGAGCCGCTCAGGATAGCAGTTTTGACACAGAGCAGCTGTTAGCTCAGCTCCCTCAGGGGAGAAAAAGCTTATAATTAACCCAATATGATACCCAGGATATATTTACAGGTAGTTAGTGAAAACAATAACACTCTACAAACCGAGTATCTCCAACAGGAGTCAATATAGTCCTGCTAATCCAGTTATAAATGGATTGACTCTATTTGGAGTATGTCCTCAAACACCATGTGCAAGCATGTGGACAATCTGAAAGGAAGAGACTAAAACCTTAGACAGTCAGATTATTCTCTGCTGCTCTCAAATCAATCCAGAGGAGTTAGGTAAAATACTCTGATGCATATTCTATATAATCAGAATGACATGTTCTATTAATATTCCAATTACTGTTGAACTATTAGTCAGTGTCTGTTAGCAGTGACTGAGTCTAGTGTCTTAGAGTCTCCAAGCAGCAATTTGGTATCCTTGGGTCATCTTTTGTATTTATTCAATTTAAAACCAGACAATTTCCCCTTTAAAGCATTTTTATTAAACATTATTTTATGCATGGATTTAACACCCTAATTGATTTAGGTGCAATTTCAGAATGGGTTGCAAACTCCTTTGTTCTTCTTTCCCCCAGTGAAATAGGTCAGTAGCTGTGATCTTATTTATAAATTTAAATGTCAATTTTTAGTACTTTGAATTATTATTAATAATGATTGTTATTCATGTTGATAAAAAGCCTCTGTTCACACTTGTAAAAACTAGGAATCAAATCATTCAGTAAAACTAGTTTGAAAAAAGAATTAATTCAGAATTGTGAATAGCAACTCTGGCTAGCAGAGACTTGGGATTATTCTATTTTGCTACAAATGTAGCTACATACCTGAATATTTTCTAACCCTAAGTTTTCTACTTTTGAAAGTTTGTCATTAATAGGAAATTTTCTTTAGCATTAGAGATAGAATAAGACTTCATGAGCTTTACCTATATGAGGTGAAAATAACCAATTAGAATCACAGACCCAGAGGAGATTCTTAGAGCAGGAAGGGGTATTAGAATATTATCCAATACAACATCCTTACTTTACAGATGAGGAAATTGAGGCTCAGACAGTTGAGGTAATTTATAGGAATATAGGATTTCCCTATGGTCTAGAGCAGAGGTGTCAATCAGGCTAAAACACTCTCAAGGAGGGAACAAGTTTAAAATGTAACTGGGAAATATGCAACCAAAAAAATTAAAATATCATAAACTATAGATGATATTAATTTGTGGTATTAAGTCACTGTAAGCCCTGCAGGGATCCTTTTCTTTTTGAATTTGACATCACAGGCCTAGAGTTAGCCTTGAGGGGTTGAGGGAAAAAGATTTCTAAAACTTTTTAAAGCTCATGAGCCCCCATTATGTGCTTCTTATCATGATTATTGGTGGATATCAACCAGATTTAAAGCATTCAGAAAAGGATATTTACAAATTGGTATAGTAAGAACAGTTGGTACAAAACATTTCTGTCTCATTTCAATATTTATTGTCCTCAGCAAATCTACAGGAGTGTGTTTGGCAAAGTGCGCAGTCCCAAGTCCTGAAGATGTGTTTAGTAACTTTAGGGCATTCTTCATCATTCTGCTTGAATGCCTTCAGTAGTGTCTTATATTAAATAGTCTCAGAAAAGTTGGTGCGGTATAGTTTCTGATCAAAGCCAGTAATTAAAATTCTACCATATTGCCAAATACATGGGATGTAATTTAACAAATATTATTTTACAAAGTTCTGATAAGTTAATGTCTATTGTGTTTTGTAGAGAAAGCCTTTCCCAATCCAAAAGCAATATAGAAAAGGAAAGGAAAAAGAGAAGAAAATTAAGCCTCCTTTGTCAAATGGAAAGTCTAGTCTCTTTCAGTTTCCCTGAATATCTAGGGTTATCTTCATGGGAACTAGGGACCACAGGCTTACTGGAAATCATCCACTTACCCTTCAGTTAAGAAACCAAATCAATTGGTATTGGTGCTTGCATTGCAACATGGGTTTACTGGCTCCAGGGAGACTGTAGTTCTTGCCCTCTTCCTGTCTCCTGGAGAGGCATGTGAGTGAAAAATAGGAACTATAATTATTTTGCAAAATTTTGATGGAATAATCCCTCCCAACCACCTGGTTGTTAAATATTACAATCTGGAGGTTAAATACTATGTATTGAAATATGCAAGGACAGTAAAGCAGATAGTCTTAATACAGGTGTCAACAAACTGTGGCCTGTGGGCCAGATCCAGCCTGTTACCTGCTTTTGTATGGCTTATGAGCTAAGAATAGTTTTTATATTTTGCCGTATGAAAACAAGTGGAAGACCAAATTTGGCACTTGGGACATTGCTTGCTGACCCCTGGTCTAATCCATTGTTGCAACAACTACTTGTTGTCCTTGGATAAGAGACCTGCAATTTTGTCTAGGAGAACTTCATTTAAAATTATAAAAATATTCTGTTACTTCCCCTTGTCTTTTGACTTTGAACAAGGAATGTTTTCTTATTTTGACAATAAATATTACAAGTTGCATTCCACATATTCCCCTTTTCTCCCTTACCTGATCATACCACTTCTCTCCCCCTCCTCCTCCTGTGAAATGCTTTACTTACCCATCCTGGTTGTTGCAGAATACTATTGATTATCTGTATATTCTACATGGGTGTGAAAGGTTAGTAACCTAGGAAGCTGAAGCTGCTATCTATTCAGTAAGAGCAATCTTCTTTCATGCACAAATATATTTCTTAACTTTCAGTTTGTTATCTTGGATCTACAGTCATCAGACACCCACTGATGCAGTTGCCTTTCCCAAGAGATCCCATTCCTCTTAGTCAAGAAAATTCCCCAACAGCTACAACTATCCAGGGGTCATCTATGTATGAAATACAACAAAATTGGAACTCTCCAGGTTTAATTATTGATTAATTTGAAAAAAATCAAGGTTCCCAGGTCAGAAGAAAAACTTTGTCACAATGGAAATTCCAGAATACGTAGGGCTTTCCTCACAGGCATTAGAGACCTGTGGTCAACTGAAAGCCACACACTCACTCATTAGGGGAGAAAACAAAATGTCCTAAGCAAAATTCTTCCATGATTCCACTGTAAATAATCTATTCACTTGAGCATAAACTTGAGTATAAACAAAATTTCTAGGTACCTCTTTCTACACAGGGCACACCAAAATTTCACCGTAGGTGTCTACTTGGAGGTTCAGGAACATTTGTCTTTAGTCTGTATACCAGACAATGCCTGAAGTTTCTCTATGGAACCCTTGGCACCATAAGGACAATCCAAATGGAGTTTACAACTCTCAAGGACAAGGAGGTACTCTAGCCTCTCTTCTTTTACTACACTCATTCAATTAACATATTTATTATATACCTCTCATGGCTTTAGAGTTGGAAGGATCCCCAGATTCTATCAAGTCTTATCTTATAATTTAACATATGAGAAAATTGAGGTCCAGGGAGAATAAGGAGCATTTGAGACATAAGGATAAAAAATGAAAGTCCGTTGTTTTTTTTTTGAGAACATGAATAGTGTTTGGCTGTCTGTGCTTTCAGAGTTCTGTAAGACCAAAAAGGCCATGGACAATTCCTACACATTTGGCCTCAGAAGAGAATCTGTTGGAATTTGTTGGAATTCATGTGGTTATTGGCTGTACAAGGTACGCCCATCCTCTACTCAGCTATCAAAGTGATCTTCCTAAAGCACAGGTCTGACCATCTCACCTGTCCCCACTCTACTCCATAAACTCCAGTGGCTCCCAATTAACCCTAGCATCAGACACAAAATCTCATGTTTGACTTCTAAAGTCCTTCACAACCTGACACTCTCCTAGCTTTCCAGTCTTTCCACCTTAGTCACCTCTGCATGCTCTATCATTCAATGACATTGGCCTACCTGTCATTCCTCAAACACATTCCATTTCCCAACTCTATTAATTTATACTGACTGTCCCCTGTTTCTGGAAAGCTCTACCTCCTCACTTCACTTCCTATCCTCCCTGCCTTCCTTCAAGACAGTTTGAATCTCACCTTCTGTCAGAAGCCTTTTCTGGTTCCCCCTCCCCCAAGTAGTATCTTCCCTCAGAGATTATCTGTCATTTCCTCTGTAAATATACATATTTAGTTGTTTTCATGCCATCTCCTCCGTTAGAATATGAGCTCTTTGAGGACAAGAAATATCTTTTTGCCTTTTAGTGTCTGACATGTAATAATTTAGCAAGTGCTTATTATTATTGTTTTTATGAGGTTAATGATGATGATCAAACAGAGTTTGAAGAAGATTTTTTAAAAACCTTCTTTCTGGCTCTCAGTGTTCAAATTTAAAAATCTCATCATTCAGTAGCATCTCTTTGGTTGAACCAACCCAACTCCATTATATGTTCATTTGGTCTCAGAGCACTTACGCTTATATAGAAAACTCCCTTTCTTATTTTTTTTTCTCCTGCTTAAACAAGTATTATTAACATGAAGTTGTAACCTCAAGGATTTAAAAAGCCCATCCTATGTAATTCTGGTTCATTTTGATGTTAGGTGTATGAGGACGATTGTGGGGCATAGATCTTCTAAAAGCTTTCTGACTCTTAAAAGCCTTAGCAAATAAAATAAAAAATTCAAGTCTCAGCAAGTACTATATCATGAATGTTGGTTCAAAATCTGTGACTCACTGGTTGTAGAAGTTGCCCTTTTAAGGTTCTTTGGTTAATATTCCCCTGCATCACTTCTATACTCATTCTATATCCAAGAGTTGAATAGCTTCCTTCAACAGTTTGCATTAAACACCAGGTAAACCTTATTTCTAAAAAAAATTGGAAAGATTTTAAACATTAAATACTAAGTTCTACTTTTTCCAAGGGGATTCTTGGCTTACTTTCCTTTTCGGTATATTTAAATGGGAACCAGAAGTTAAAATTCCACAAAACTATATGAAGAGTCCAAAATAATGAGTATATCCATTGCTCACCCTTGAGCTGCACAAAGCTTTAGATATGGTGCTACACAAAAGATCTGGCCATAGGAAAAGGGTAAAGCATTTAAGAAAAAGATCTGGCTAGGAAGAAGAAGACACTGAGTGCATGTGACTGGTAACTTTCATAATCCGAGAGACATATATGATGTGAAGATTGCCACAACAATTAGTCACTTTTTAACACTCATCTGGAGTCATAGGAGAAAAAAAAAGGCAAATACCCAAACAGATAGGCCTAGAGCCTTCCACATGAAAGAAATTAATTTTAAAGTCACCTTGATATATGGGAAACAAGGGCAAAAAAGAGTTTAATAATCCCCATTAAGATCGGAGGTAATGCATTAGGGAACAGTGAGAGAGTGGACAATCACAAGAGCATGGACCTTCAACTCTGTAATGCCTTGTACCACTTAGATCAAGAGAAGGCTATGTTAGGTACTCTAATGATAACAAGATGTCATGGAAAGGAGAACTCTTCAGGGAAGTCCAATGAAATAAACAGTTAAATAATCTAACACAAAAACTCTTAAATAAGCAAACCATTATGAGCTCCTGTGTCACCACTCACTTACAGGGGCAAGCATGAGTCAGAAGAAATTATTTCAGCCCTGTTGAAGAGGAGCCATGTTTAGAATAATGTGCTCGATTCTGGTTGACTTATTACAAATAAGGATATTACAGAAAATGAAGAGTTCCAGTAGAAGACAGCCAAAGTTATTCAGTGACTCAAAGAAATTAATCATAGAGAAAGGCTAAAGAAACTAGGTGTGCCTCTGATGACCTCATTGAAGCATGCAAAACTGACAGAAACTTGAATGATGGGGGCCCTGAGGGCATTTGGATTTATGACAAATACAGGGAAGGGGTACAAAAGACCTTGGAGGGTCAAGTCTTAGAAAGAGTTAGATGGTATACAGGTTCACGAGAGTTCTCACCACATTTTCTTAATACTGATCAACATAGGAAAGAAACGATTTTAAGATAATATTAAAATTAATGCAAACATTTAAAATATGGAACAGACTAAGAACTTAGAGGATGGTAAATTGTCAGGCATAAGCTATAAATCACTATGAAGGGAAAGACTAAAAGAGGTTACAAAGTATAGATTTCTTTTGGCCCTGAGTGTCCAGTTTACTTGAGGTGGGAAACAAAACAAAACATCTGTCTTTTAGAATTGGTCTGTCATCACATTGCACTTAGTCAAATTAGTTTTATTTTTTAAATTTGTATTAATGCCTTTTATGGTTTACACAACTATTTTTTTCCTAATATTCCCCTGCCTTCCACTCCACCTCAATCCCCACACTGAACCATTGCTTGTAATAAAGAGAGAGATACAAGCAATTTTGAGCAGTAAAGTCACCATAACTGATAGCATGTGTGGCATTCCATATCCATAGTCCTTTGCCTCTGTACAGAAAAGAGGGAAGTGTACTTCAACCAGTTTTTTATTTGGTTTGTTTGTCAATTTTATGCTTGACTAAGGGGAGTGGGGCGGGGTTCTTTGTGTGGCTTTACTCCTGCTATTCTCATTCCTGGTTTCACACAATACATTAAACACATGCCAAATTTAAAACTTAAGAAACTCAGCAGTTCCTTGTAACTACTTTTCAGATACCAAAGTTCAACTGTAATAATGTCAATTTTTATGATTCTCAGGGTCAGTGAGATGCTTAGACTTCAGTGGGTAAATAAATTTTGGGAATAAGATGGTACGTGTCCTTAAGCAGCTACTTTTTTTTCTTACACTTAATTCATGGGTATCCTTAGATCACAATGACCTCTGCTCTGGGTTCGCAAGAAAATACAGAAGAATTTCTTGGAGCTTAATGGAGCCTGCTTTCATAGAAAAGACTGAGAGGAAGTGTATGCACATAACTGCTACAATGCAGAGTGTGACATGTGGTGGAAGCAAGGTGCTATGAGAATTCAGAGTAGGGACAAAGGATTCCTGGGAAGTGAGAGAGTAAGACTTGAAAGCTTCGTGCAGGAAGTGGTATTCAAACTGAATCCTGCAAGATGGCCAAGATTTGTCCAGAGAAGTACACAAGGAACAGTGTGGGTCAACAGATTGTGGGGTTCTTTGAAGTGTATCCCCAGGACCTAGCATGGCTCCTTACATACTACACACACATATACACATACACATACACACAAATATATTTATATATATACACATACATTCCCACACCATATATACACACATACACATATACATATTTATATATACATATATACATGTATGTATATAAATGTGTATGCATGTACACACGTATACACATATATATGCCCATACTCACACCGTATATATATTTATACACATGCATATTTTTATATATACACATTTGTATGTGCATGTTTACATATATATACATATGTGTATGTATATGTGTATACTTGTATGTATATGTATACACACACAAACACACACATAACTGTGTTATAAGATCCTAGTCAGATCTTTTAATTAAATGCTTTACCCTTTACCTATGGTCAAATCTTTTGTGTAGCACCATATCTAAAGCTTTGTGTAGCTCAAGGGTGAGCAATGGATATGCTCATTGCTCTCTTTTGACTCTACATATAGTTTTCTGGAATTGTAACTTCCGGTTCCCATTGAAATATGTCAGAAAGGAAGGTGAGCCAAGAGTCACCTTGGAAAAAATAGTACTTAGTGTTTATTTAATGTTTAAAATCTTTCCAGTTTTATTAGAAATAAATTTTACCTGGTGTTTGATGCAAGCTGTTGAAGGAAGCTATTTCACTTTTGGATATAGAGTAAGTGCACAAGTGATGCAGGGAACATTAACCCAAGAGCCTTAAAAGGATACCTTCTATAACCAATGAGTCACAGATTTTGATTAACCAACCATATGATTAGTATAACATGTTAATCACCATGTGATGATGGACTGAGCAAAAAAGACTCCTGTTGTCACCCACCTGAAGTTACAGCATGGCCTCTGCTTCCTGCTGGAGAGAATCAGTAACCAGTGATCTAAAATGGGTGCCTTCTTGCCATGGTCACAGTGGGAGATTCCAGAGAGACCCGGTCTTCAGTTTGGAAAGATGAAACTTCTGTCCATTGAGGGTTGACTAGGGTTGGGGAAGAAGGGGGAAGGGAGGACTCATGGAAATGTCTGTGTTTTTTTCTTCATCTGTCTACTGATGGCCCATAAGGCACAAGTATCTTTTGACTGACTGTGGTCAGAAGTCAGGGTGCTCAGGCTGGGTTAGTAGTAATATTTAGAACACATGTCCAGGTGACTAGTAGCATGGTAGTATCATTAGCAGAAATGAACCATGTAAGCTGGTCAGCACAAAATCTCAGAGCTGGATTATTGCTTTGGTAGTGGTGTGGGAAGTAAATTGAAGTGCAGATAGATTTGAGGCATGGAGCTCAATTTGGAGGCTACCACAGGGGTCTGAGTAAGAGGTGACCAGGTAAAGAGAAAATCTGAAATAGAAATAGGATGATGGCTCTGTATGAATGGGGAGGCGATATATACAAGAGATGTAGAGTAGAAGGGATAAGTCATCAACTTATGGGATATAAAGGCTGGAAGAGAGGGAAGGGTGAAAGATTGTTCTTCATTTTTATATTGAAATGCTTCTGCCATTTTTTAATGAATCACTTCATTCTCCTTGATAACTTAGACAATGCAGAGGATTCCTGACTTTTTATTCTGTGCAGTAGACTAGCCTTTACATACCATGAGCATAAATGACTTTTACTTAGCAGAAGCATAAAGACAAACTTCATGGATGTTGTGAAGATCTTTACACAATTCCCCCCCCCCCCCCCCTTTAATCTTGTCTTTCTTTGATGCGAGCTCTGGAGACCAGCTTCCCCAAGAGAAATGTTGATGACTGTGGGAGGTCCTCAGTTCTGTAACTGCCACTCTTGTTCTCACCTCGTTAGCACCTTGGCAGGTATATCCACCTTCCATTCCCCCATTTTATCAACTTCCTTCTCCTTTTCCTTCAGTAGACTGAAAGCGGGGAGGAGCCAAGATGGTGGAGTAGAAAGACACACATATGCTAGCTCTGAAACCCACAGCCCATAAAATACCTGTAAAGAAGAACTCCCAACAAATTTGGGAACAGCAGAAGCCACAAGACAACAGAGTGGAGGAGATTTCTGTTCCAGAGAGCCCTGGAAACAGACACCAAAGATCCGTCGTGCACTGGACCAGGAGCGGAGCCCAGCCCTGCCTTGGCCGCGCACCGAGAGGAGCAGATCCGAGCAGGCTTCAGGAACAGAATCTCCGGCAGCCACGCAGGTCCCTCCACCCACAGGTGCCGAAGGTTGATGAGAGGGTCTCTTTGGCTGGTCGAGAGGGGAGTGGGGTGTCCCCATAACTCAGGCCCCCTCGGGAGGCAGCAGCGCAGGTGGTAGCAGACCGGGGCTCCCAAAGCAGGCAGGAGCTTGGATCCATTGTTGAAGGTCTCCGCATAAACCCCCTGAGGGAACTGAGCCCGTGAGGCGGCCCTGGCCCCACCTGAGCATCTGAACACACTGACTAGCAGCCCCGCCCCCTCCCAAAGCCCTGAGGACATCTTGGAACATAATATTCCAAAGGGCAAAGGACATTGATTCATATTAAGAATAAGTTACCCTGCAAAGCTGTCTAATTCTATGGGAGGAAAATGGACTTTGAATGCAAGAGAGGACTTTTTAAGCTAAGGTCTTTCCCAGGTCTCAGTTTGACAGAGGCAATGCCCATTCAGGGATTATAGTTAGGTAAGAAAGGAGGCAAAGAATGGCCTCTTTTACCTAGTCAAATAAAAACAAAAACAAATCAGTCTGAGAGGGGAAGACCTTCAGGGTTTCTGGCCAAAACAGAAACAATTACTATTTATTTTCACTCTGACCCATCAGCTCCCAAACAATGACCAATTTGCTTAGACTGGGACCTGTTGCTGGTTGGGTTTAAGGCATGGTCCTTAAAAAAAGAAATCTAGCCTGTAAATCCCAAGATATCTTGTGAGGTTTCAGAGATAAAAATTTATATTTCTTTGTGCAGAGCACCCAGAGGTAAGGTTATGATTTCCTATGTGGACATGGGGAGAGGAAAGAGGGAAGGAAGGAAGGAAGGAAGGAAGGAAGGAAGGAAGGAAGGAAGGAACGAAGGAACGAAGGAACGAAGGAAGGAAGGAAAGAAGAAAGGAGCTGTATTGCCTAACTGAAACTGCTTAGTTGGGTCCCCATTGGGGCAGCTACTACTTGTTGTTTGTCTTTCATTCCTGAAGGGGGCCATCACATGAGGAAGGTGATGTCATGACTTGCAAGTGAAGACCTGGGAAAGGCCTTAGTTTAAAGAAGCCAATGCCTCTCACTGCATCCAGGGCCATCTCCAGTCATCCTGATCTTGCCACTGGACCCAAATGACTTTGGAGGAGAAAGTGAGGCTAGTGACTTTGAACAGCCCTGCCTCATTTAAATTCAATTCACTTGCAAGTCATGACATCACCTTCCTGACCGGCGGTTAAGAAGTTATCCTTCAACATGGTATAGCTTCTTTTCTGAGCTCCCTATTTAGACATGCTTCAGTCTTTCCTTGTCTCCTAATGTTACAGACGCAGAGTCTGGGGGTGCTTTTTAGGAGAACAATAGGAAGATGGGAGTTACTGCTGTCCCAGTTGTATGATTCTGGGACAACAATGGGAATGTGGGGAGATTCAACATCCTTTTGATCCTTCAAAATTGACATGGTTCTTCTAATCAAAGGGAAAATGGTTCTTTCTCAGGGATTCAACTAAGGGTTCTTCAACAGGGATTCTACATTCACTCTAATTTCTGGAATTTCATCCTTTCTAAACTTGATTGATTATTTATACAAGGTCCCTGAGATATCATCAGGTTTCCTCCGCTTAGCGAAATATAATTTTTGCACAGTGTCATTCCAGTCTCAAGGCTTTTTGACACTCAGTCTAAGGTTCTTTGATTGATTGCTGCATTGAAGCATGCTCTCAACCTTATTAATGTAGTGAACTAAAATGGGTTAAGCTGATTTTGACCCCACCTTTACAAACGTATTCAATGATTTTGCATTTTTTCTCTTCTACCACTTTTTATTTTAATTTTTTTCCATAAAAATATGCTATAAGGGATGATTATGTGTTTGATATGGCTATGGGGAAAATTTATGACACAAAAACTAAAAATATCTATGTAAAATCTAGTTTAAAAAAGGAAAGTATCCAATTAAGCTTTTCCAAAGATCCAGGGATCTTAGCTTATTTAACCTAATATGGATTACTTAAACTAAAGTGAGATGTGTGTGTGTGTGTGTGTGTGTGTGTATGTGTGTTGTATGACTCTGGAATGATTCTGAAGAAGTAATGAAATTGTCAATGGTAAGTTGGGGCTTTGTGTAGAACAGAAAGAATAAGCTATTTGTTATAAAGCTAAATATAGACCTTATACTTTGAGAGACAGACAGAGGAATTTGTGCTTCCCTTTTTGGCATGTTTTGTCAACTACTAGCCCCAAGGCTCCTCGTGCAGAAACCAGGGAAGGACAGTACACCATATACATAGGAAAATTCTAAGAAAGGTCAGAAGCAGCCATTCTTTTCCTTCTGCTAGAGAATGTATAAATCCAAAAGTGAGAATTGGTTAGGTCTAGTGGTCTATACATATAAGTGAACTATGCCAACAGAATGCAAATACACTGAATATAGCACCAGAGAATGGAGGTTCAAAGCTGTGATGAGGAAAAGACATCTCTCTCTCTGTCTCTTTCTGTCTCTGCCTCTTTGTGTCTGTGTCTGTCTGTATGTCTCTCTCTCTCTCCATCTTCTCTCTTGCTATCTGTCTCTAACACTAAGCCATTAACGAATACTCCAGTTTTCCCAATCCATCAAGGCCTTGACAACTGGTGAAGAGAAAGAAAAAAACTGTTGCTAGACGTGGCATGTGAGAGATACCTGCAGTGATCTGATTCTTTCATTGCAAAAAGAACATCAGTTAAAATTGCAGATACAGAAAGATGACTTACAAAATGAAAGAGTGAGTGTACCGGTCCCACACCACATTGCCTGACTTAGGCTGTTTCAAAAGTCGTTAATAATTGCCCATTATGTGCCATGCACTATGTAAACAAAGGATGAAATGGTCCCTGCTCTCAGGGAACTTTCACTCTAATAAGAGAAGATAGCAAATAGATGGGAGTGGTAGCCAGGGAAGGAAGTGTCTGGGAAGTCAACAGAATTACTAGGTGACCCATAAGGGCAATCAATTGACATGCCCTTTCCAGGAACAATGGGAATACAGTAGTATTGATTGGGTTCCTGATACCTAGGCAAGAGGTGGAAAGCAGAAGAGATAAACCTGTGGTGACAAAGGAGGGTTACAAGATGACAGGGTAGGTGACTGGATGGGATATGAAGCAAGGCCTGATCATGTGATCTAGGTTCTGCTAGATAGAGTGTACAATTTGGGTTTTGGTCACTCATGTATTGTGTTAAATGCTAGTCTCCTCACCTGGTCACTTACTGCTGGCAGGAGGAGGAGAGAAACATCATTGCACTCTCCTGTCACCTACTGGCCTGACCTTTTCCTTCCCAAAAGGGAGGAAAAGAAACACCATTACATCTCCTCCCTTGCTGGTCCCCTTGTCTGAGCTTCCTCACACACTGAGAAACCCTTCCCCGGAAGTCAAACTCCTGGAGATGTGGATAACCCACCTGAATTCATTCTTGAATGATTAACTCCTACCCTGTTCCCATCCAGCCCAGGGATTCTGAATCGCCAGTTGTTATAATACAAACCCCATCCTTTGTCTCTTACAACTCATTTCCATACCCCTCAACACAACTCCTTCACTTCCTGCCAATGTCCCATTCTCAAACTACCTATGCCTGTTACTGTGCTCTCTGGAATGTCTGCTTCATAGGTAACATATTTGCTTTAATTTTAAATATTTTCTTTTCTCATGACAGTCTCTATCTTTTTCCAACACTGATTGTATTTTTACTTATTCCTCTCAACTCACTCAAGATTGAGAAGTTGGAATATGAAATGTTCCCCATTGCCACTTCCAAGTTTTCCCTCAAACGAATTAAAAATAAAAGTTTTCCTTCTGTCTTCATCACCTAGTAACCTCTATTCCTTTGAGGTTCACTTAATCCATATTTACCACCCAAACAGAATTATGGTAATTATAATCTACCAATCTTCAGAATACTTGCATTCAGTCCACAGTAACAACCACAGTGTGCGAGGAATTTTTCTGGTGAACTTGGCCCTTCACAGCAATGCAAGGACCTAAAATATTACCAAAGGACTCGAGGCAAAATGCCATCCACATCCAGAGAAAGAACTATGGAACTAGAATGCAGAATGAAGCAGAATATTTTCTCTTGTGTTATGTTTCATTTTGTATGGGTTTTTGTAATGGTTTCTCCCATTCATTTTAATTCTTATATGCAACATGAATAATATGAAAATGTGATTAATAAGAATGTATGTGTAGAACCCATATAAGATTGCATGCTGTCTCAGGGAGGGGAAGAAAATCTAAGACTTATGGAAGTGATTGTAGAAAACTGAAAACAAATAAATGAATAATAAAAAAACAATACTTGTCTTCTTTCTTCAATGAATTCAATGCCTGGCTCACAGTCTTTCTCTCCTCTCTAACTCCTGCCTTCATACTGGGAGACTTCAACATACATATTATTTGATTTTCCCTCAAACTTCTTAACCTCCCATTTCCTCAGTTTATTCATTTCCCAGAATCTACACCTCTACTTCAACTCTGCTACCTAGAGTGATCATATCCATGATCTTGACATCACCTACAAACATTCCACTTCTATGTTACTGAACTCTAAATTTCCTTTATCTGATCACAATGTTATCATTCTATGTCTTCCTCTGCAACCCCAAACCCTGTTGTCCTCATCGTGACCTCCAGTACTTTTCCGTCCATCACCCCTACGCTAACTGTACTCTCTTCCCTTCCCCATCTTATCTCCTTAGCGAACCAGCTCAACTCTACACTCCTCTCTTCTCTTGAGTCCCTTACCCCCTTCTCCTTATCTTTACCTTCAGTTCTACTCATATGTTGTTGAACAAATCTGGAGAAAATCATGAAAAGGGGCTGAAGAGGTCCACTGCAGATTTCCATTGGGCTGCCACTGCAGCAAGGTAAGCTTTTTCCATCTCCCTAATTGACTCACTATCCTATTCATAATAGCAGGTTCCCCCAAACTTCATTCTGACTCAACCATCCCATAGTTCCCCCTACTTCCACTGACTGAGTTGAGAATTTTGCTTCATATTTCTCTTTAAAAAATGAGGCTATTTGCTGAGAGGTTCCTCTTCACCCCTCAATCTCATCTCATATCGCAGATGTCTTTCCCTTTTTCCACCCCCATTTCTCATGAAGAGACATCCATCCCTTCTGCTTGCCAAGGCGAGCCCCTCTGCATAAACAAGTGATCCCATTCCATCCTGTCTTTTCCAGTAAATGCCTCCTCCATCATTCTAACTCTCACTTATCTTCAATCTCTTCCTGTATCCTGGTTGCTTCTCTACTTCTTACAAACATGTCTGTCTGTCCCTTGACTTCACTCTCTAATCAGTACTACTTAGCCCCAGGGCCTGAACTCTAAACTGCATGGCCTCATTTGTTGGGACTAGGGACATTTTTCTGGTGATATATTCCAGGCAGAGAGAAGACCCACATTTGTGTCTTAAGCGGATGAGTCTAGTCATCTAAAGATAATAGCACTGATTGTTTTCCATCTGGTTTCCTGGCTTTTGAAAAAAGTGAAGTAGTTTTGGAGTGACCTACTCCCAGAAGAGTCATGGACTGGGGAAGGATGTTAAAGGCTATCTAGCCCAAATGCCTTCATTGTACAGATGAAGAAACTGAGGCTTAGAGAGGTTGTGTTTTGCCCACATCATAGTAAATGGCAGAGTTTCTACGTTCAAACGGTGAGATCTTTCCACCTTGCTTTGCCTCTCCTGCAGCTAGCTGCTTTAGAGGGCAGCTGTTTGCCTTATGTACCTGCCCATGGACCTGCCCACTCTGATACCAAACTCATGGTAAAAAGCAGATTAAATTGAACCCGCACAAATTTCCTCTGAATGCTTAGTATTGCCTAAAGCAAAGTTCTTTAGCAAAAAATTTCATTAATTAGAAGTAAAACAGGGAGCAAGGATGTGCACTTAAACCAGGTGATTTTTTTCCTTCATAAAATCTCTTCCTGATCTAATTTTAAAGTAACCTGAGAATAGGAAAGTTGCTGTGCTCAGACAGTCAACGTTTCCAGAATTTTACTAAAAATGCCTCAACTGCAATAAGTGGCTGAGAAAACTTTAAAACTATAATTTTTAGAACTTTCAAGTTTTGTTCAGTAGTAATTTTGATTTTTCTAAAACTTTAGAATAAATTATTGAGAGCATATGTCTAGATTCTTAAAGTCCCACTGGAAAACTCATTTGGTAGTGAAGTAGACTTGAGTTCTAAAAAGAGATTTCCTTCCTTTCCTCCTTCCTTTCCTCCTTCTCTCCTTCCTTTCTTCTTTCCTTTGTCTCTCTTCTTTCTTTCCTTTCTTGTTCTCTCCTTTTCTTCCTCCTCCTCCTCCTTTTAACTCTTCAAACTCTGCTATGTCTATACATTTAGTTTCTTTTTAAATTTATTTTATTTCAATGAATAAAAATATTCTGTCCCATTTTGAAAAAGAAAAAAATTCCTTTGGACAAATACGTATAATCAAGCAAAACTAATCTTCACATTGGCCAAGTACAAAAAGTGTATGTTTCAATCTACATTCTGAATCTATCAATTCTGTTAGGAGATGATCAGAGTCTTCAAAATTATTCATTTAAAAAAAGGCTGTTATTGTGTAAATTCTTCTCCTGGTTCTGCTCACTTTCCATTACTTCATACAAATATTTACAGGTTTCTCTGCAACTTTCCCTTTCATTATTTCTTATGGAGCAATACTATTCTTTCACATTTATATACCATAAATTGTTTAGCTTTTCCCCAAAAGGTATGTACTCCCTCAGTTTCCAGTTCTTTGCACCATAAAAGAATGACTATAAAGATTTTTGTACATAGAAGTTCTTGTTGTGTTTCTTTGATCATTTTGAAGTATAGGTCTACTAGTGGCATCACTAGGTTTAGATAGCTTACAAACTTTTAGTGCAGTTCTAAATTGCATTCCAGAAATGCTGAACCAGTTCATAAGTCTTCCACTAATACCTTAATGTACCCATTTTCCCACAGTCCCTTCAGCATTTTTTTTCTTTTTTTAAATCAACTTTGCCAATCAAATTGGTGAAATGTTTTAGAGTTGCTTTAATTTGCATTTCTTCAGTTACTGGTGATTGGAAGCATTTTTTTTTTCATATGACTATTAATAGTTTAGATTTCTTCTTTTGAGAACCATCTATTCATATACTCTGACCTTTTATTAATTGGAGAATGATTCTTGTTTTTATAAATCTGGATCAGTATCTGACATATTTCAGACATGAGACCATTATCAGAGAAACTATTTACAAAGATTTTCCCCTAGAAAAATCCCTTTAATTCCATTTTAATTTTAGCAGCATTGATTTTGTTTGTGCAAAACCTTTTTAAAAACAAAAAATTATTCATTTTCTTTTCTTTTCTATACTTTGTTTTTTTTTTTCATGAACTCTTCCCTTATTCATAAATCTGAGAAAATTTCTTAGATGTTTCTCCCTCCTTCATTCTGACTACTGACTTCCCTGGCTTCCTTCAAGTCCTAACTAAATTCCCATCTTCTGCAGGAAGCCTTCCCCAAACCCCAATCTTAATTTCAGTGCCCTCCCTGTGTTATTTCCTATTTATCCTATATATGGCTTTTTTTGTATATACTTGTTTGCACGTTGTCTCCCTCATGAGATTGTAAGCCCCTAGAAAGCAGGTACCATCTTTTGCCTTTTTTGTATCCACACTACATAGCTCAGTGTATGGCACATAGTAGATGATTAATAAATTTTTATCAATTTATTGGTTGATTGATTGAACTATTTGCTAAAAGACTGCTGTAGAGCTGATTAAGCTTATATGGCAACATATTGTAGAGAATGAGGACATAGAGAGATTTTACAAAGAACTCAGTAAGATCTTCCCAATTAAATCAGCATATATTTTAAGACACATTTTATATCAGTAAGAAAATGGGCGTAGCAGAGAACAGTAGCAAAATATGATTGAGGACTGATAAATGAGAAAGGCTAAAGGCTATACAGAAATTTCATATACAGTGACATCAGAATTTTTTCAAGAAGTTGAAATTGGGAGTTGGGAAGTATTGAACGTTGTAAGCTATGAAAACCAGCAAGAAAGTGAGACTGAACCTCCGGGTTCTCTCTGTCCTGGTCTACATGCTCTCTTCTCCTTCTATACAACTTCCATTGGTGATCTCAGCTCCCATGGATTCAATTGCCATCTCTATACTGACGATTCTCAAATCTACCTATCCTGCGCCTAATTTTCTACTGACTTTACTTATACTTAACCTAAGCTTTATTCCCTCATTTGTACTGTACAATGCAGATAACTATGCCCTTGAAAGGTCATTGTGATGAAAATTCTGTGAAAACTTTATCAAACCATGTGTAAGTCAGCTTATAGCCTTGTGGTAGATACTTATGTTGGGATATAGTTTCTTGCCCCTTTTCCTTACACTAAGACAAAATTCACTCTGGCAACAAGATTTTCATATAGTTCTCTTTCCTTGAAGGAATTGTGTCACTGGCTAATTAATCATTCTACCATCAACACATCTGTCTTTTGCACAAAGATTATTCCTTCTTAGGACAAAGCCAGAAATAGAAATATGCCAAGTCATTTTTTCCAAGAGGCTAATTAGTACAATTATTATGAGTCATCATAGCACTTCAGATTAAAAAGCTAAACATAACCAATAAACCATTGCCCAGGAGGCATGATAATCCATGGTAATGGTGACGGCTACAGGCCGTAACATTATTTCCAATTGACAAAATTAAAATTTATGGGTTTGAAGATTGTTTTCAATTCAGCTGTTTATTATCTTTGTCATGGGAGAAAGTTTTAACTTCACTTGGTGTTTTAGATCTATTTCTCTCTTGTACATATAATACTTACAAGTGTTATTTTGCCAGCTCTACTTCCATGAATGATTAAATTCTCCCTCCCCACCCCCACCCACCCCAATAAGCATAATCCACATTTTTTCTGGGTGGAGGGAAGAGGCTTCCTCTCATGCAAAAGAATTTTTCAAAGACATGGTTTCTGTGGCTTATGAGACATTTGGAGGAAAGGACATTCTGTCTCCTGGTTAGAAAATTGGTTACTTTCAATTGCTGCTTTAAAAAATGACTTTGTCCTTAGCATTCTTTTCTGAATTTAGGACTGAATGGTAAACTCCCTTGTCATGAATAAGTAACTCCTGGAATGTAAGAGAGGTACAGTGGAAAGAATATTAACTCTTTCAGGTCTTTGGCTTATATTACTTCAGGGCATTGGAATAATATCATTTGTTTTTCATTAGTGATAAAAGAGTAAATGCATATCTCAAAGAACCACACATATTCTGGCGACCACTTTTTGCCTTTCAGCTTGACCTCACTAAATGTCAAAAGGTAGAGTTCTCAATCTATCATTAGATGTGCTTATTATGAACATCTTAGGTGCTTTCCTCAAATAAAACTTATTCTATTATTCCAGGTTTCCTTTGATCAAATGACAAAAAACTGGAAGTGAACCTTAGAGATACAGTGCAAACAACCCTCTCATTTTCCAGATGAGGAACCTGTGGCCTCAAGGTCACATATGACCCTCTAGGTCCTCAAGTGCAGCTAGGTCATCAAGTTACTGTTCAGTGAAGGGGCCACACTTGAGGACCTAGAGGGCCACATGTGGTTGTGAGGCGGCAGGTTCCCTACCTCTGACCTATAGAATGTAAGTGACCTGCCTGAAGCTGTGTAGTAGCCAGACTCAGACCTTTTCCTGGTCTTCTGATTCCAAATTTTCTCTTTCCTAGCAGAAGCAAAACAAACTAAGGAAACCAGGCCTTTTTTTTATTCTCAACTTCCAGCAAAAGGAGATTAAGTTGAAGTATGATAAAAAAAACCCCAACTATATTAAAATAACTGAAATTGAAGAGAAATGTTGATGTTAGGGGGGAAATAGAACAATTCTGATGAAAAGTTATTAAGTGAATGTTACCCTAAGAAGTTCTCAGTGAAACCTCACCCAATTCTTAGATCTCTAGCTCCTAGCTGCTCTTTGACATTAAGGAGAGCCAAATATAGATGGTTAAGTTATGCATCAACAATTCTATATGTCTGGAGAAAGATTCATAATTGATGAGGTTTGAAATCACAATTCATTTAAATAGTTTCAAATGAGGAAGCCAGAAAATATTCAGATGTGTGCAAAAACTTCCAAATATCAATAATGTGTCATTGTTTTCTGCCATGCCAAGGTAGGCTATTCATCAGTACTATTTGCCTTCCTTGACACAGGCTCAAAAATTTGAACCTCTTCCTGAAACAGGCCTATTGACCCCAGACTTGACTTCCATGTTTTGAATGGAATTGTAGACACACAACTCAGGTTGTTGCTCTGTGCAAAGATTCCATAAGGCCACTCTGGAAAATTAGAGATTAAAATTGCAGTTTCTTGGGTTTAGGCTATGAATGAATGATTGAATGGATGACAAAATATATAAAGCACTTAGTTTACACAGAGCTCTGAATACTGAAATTCTTTCTCAGAAACCTTTTTGTTTTGTTTTGTTTTGTTTAAGAGAATTCTATGACCAAAAGCATCCAGGACATTGCAAAATAGTGTATTATCCTCTAGACAGAAACTTCCCAATGGATCACAGTTGCTTTCCTTTCTTTGCATTTCCAGGTGCCTGACAGTACAGTAAGCATTTAATTAATGCTTGTTAACTAGCTTACTGGCTGTCCTTTTTCATTAAAGGTACTCCATGAATGATAATTGAAACTAGAATCTGAGTTTCTGACAAAAGGAGACAATCCAAAACCATTAATTTTTGTTTTGCTGAAGTACTTCATATTTGGATAAAATACTTTTTTTATGAGCCAAGGTTTCTTAGCGTACTCAACCCCCATCAGAAAAAAATGATACAACAACAAAATACTTAAATAAATGGTTAGCAGATATTTGAACAAGAATTACAGCTGTGATTGAAATTGTAATTGTCAGGTGATTCTTAGCTTCATTTTTGATAGCAACTTATTCAGACTGTCATCTTCAGCTCTTCTTATGTTCTCTCCATTGGTTTGATCCACAAATGGAGGGATCACTGAAGTATGTGGCAGACAACACAGAAGCCTTGGTGTCCTTTTCCTTCAGCTTCCTTTTGGCTACATCACTATTTAGGTTGCTATTAATTACTCCTAGCTTTCTTGGTCAGGCAAATCTCAAGACTAGTTAACTTTTTAGTCTCAGAATCCCTTTACATTCTTATAAATGACTGAGGACTGCCTCCAGAGAGTTTTTGTTTATATGCGTTATATCTATCAATATTTTTCATATATTTTAATTTTCATTAAAATGTCTTCATATTATGAAAATAGTTCTCACCTTTGCAGATCTCCTAGACCACACTTGGAGAACTATTACTCTAAACTAACTGTGCAATTGCGAATCCATCTAACATTTCTTTCATGGTACCAAAGTCTAAAGACAATAGATAATACCTAAACTTTTGGAGAATGGAAAGTGGGCAGAAATCCACTAATATATAAATATATATATATACATACATATATATGTTTGTATATGTAAAGGGAGAATATACCTAGAATATGCCTAAAACATGTATGTATATATACATCTATACATACATACACATACACATACACACACACATTCTAGGAGACAATGTTAGGAATGGCTGGCTATGCAGTTTTGGTATACTTTTAAAACTTCAAACAAGTCAGCAGACATGAAGGAGAGGAAAAAGATTCCCCACTTGTGCTCCTTTTGAAGATGCTAAATTTGGTGACAGACTAGAGTGGTTGATAGCTCAAGTAATGAAACAATAACTTCTACCTCAAAATAGAAACTGTAGACCTAGATGGTCTATATCTGCACAAACAGGGAATCGCATTTATATTGAAGTAAATAAGTGACTACAATGCTCACATCAAGAATTATGGCACCAGTACTGAATGGAAGACAAGGGCTTAAGTAAACAGTCATAAATTAAGCTATAATGAAACATGACAAGTCATAATTTAATTTAGAATGTGTTTAAAGATGGTTGGCACTGTTTGTATATGCACTCTGAAAGATCTTGGTGTATATGATGAAATGTTATCTTTGGAAAAAGCTACATTTGCATATATGTAAATTAATTAATTAAAGTGATCTAGAGACTTTATTGGTCAAAAATCTCCATAGGAGGAGGGAAGCATACAGGATACTGTTACCATAAAATACAACATAAGAAACCTTATCATTTATAGCTGAACTTACAGCAAAGGTACATCTTATATTTAAAACAGACCCAACATAAAAATTCAGATGTATTCAAAAGATAAATGGGGAAGGTTTTATGATACTTAGAAAAAGAATTTAAAAAAAAAGATTCCTAAAAAGGAATAGTAAGCTTTCTTAGTGGATTTCAGTTTCTTAAAAAAGATAAATTTTATATGCCTTTTTTAGGAACACCTATTACATAAAGTAATTTTTACCTGTTTGTTTCCTCTCAGATACAAATTCTGAAATGAGACATGCCACTGTCTTCCCAAATATTTCTTTTTAATACCTGAGTCAGTACATAGAAAGAAAAATGATGGTAGCAATAAAAACTGAATGCTGTATAATTATAATAACCCAGTTCATGAAGAGATGAGAAAATGTCCCTTCTCCTCACTGTAGAGGTGGGGATTATGACTGTAACACTGCCTATACTAATGGTCTTCAAACTATTTTGATTGTGTGTTCCTGTCAGTGAAAACTTTTGAATAGGCACCACATGTATAAATTTAATTATTTATAAATTTTGTATATACAAATTTATAAATTATATGCATACATGATGACATTAATAATTTGTGATTAGAAGAATTTATACAAAAATGGACAGTTTAAAAGAATGAGGAAAAGATGAAATAAAATGTGATCCTAAAGCCAGTATGGTGTCACTAGAATTTTTTGAGAGTAGTGAGTGACATGATAAAGCCTTTATTTTAAGAAAGTCAGTTTGGTTGCTATGTGTAGGAGAGATGGTGACCGAAGAGAGTTGAGGCAGGGAGTCCAGTTATTAGACTGTTGTACTAGTTCAGGCAAGAGGTGATATGAGCTTGGATTAGTGATGGCTGTGTGAATACAAAAAAAGGGGACAGATATGAGAAATGTGCTGGTAGAAATGACAACTGATTGGATGTGTTGAGTGAGGTAGAGTGAAGAGTCAAAGTTGACTCTGAGGTTGCAGACCTGGTTGAATGGAAGAATATGGTGAGTTTAATAGTAATAGGGAAATTTAGAAGCAAGAGGGGAAGATAATGTGATGAGAACTGTGATCTGTTTCAACCCATTGATGCCTACGCATCCTAGGGAATCCACTTTGTCCCACTCAAAAAGAAAAAGGAGAGCTATGGAGATCTTACTGACTGGTCATGTCTGTGGAGCACATGTGCTTTGAAAGAGAGAGGGTGGGATACTGAGGAGGGATTGGAATTTCTCCAGTGGTACCAGTGCAGTTTCTGCTATAGGCACCTGTATAACCCTTAACTTATAACTGCCCTGAGGGACCAATATCTGCCAATATCAGTGTCAAAAGTGTTTGTATGTACGTGTGGGGTAGGGAGAAGATTTTTGAAGCTTACCTAGTAGTGAGAGAAAGAAGAGAAAAGGAGTATTAGGGAATAAATGTAGCTACTATGGTGTTGGAGACAAACACCACAACTGGCTATTATGAGGAGGATAAGATGTAGCCCATCTTCCTGTATTCTAATTGGTTGATCACATACCCCTTGGGGTCAGGCCACAAGGGTCAGGCCCCATCTTGGACACCACTGGTAAATACTTTTAGATTCAACTGTTACAGTGATTAGTTTTGCTGAACTTCTTCAGTCCCTCTCTCCTTCCCTCCCTCCTTCCTTTCTTTTTTACTTCCTTCCTTCCCATTTTTTTCTATCTTTCTCTTATTTTTATTTTTTATTATAAGGGATGTCTGACGAGGGGGGGAGGAGAATGGGTTATATGCAGAAATGAAGGAGATATCACAACAAATGAAAGAGATATCACAAATTACAGTTTTTAAAAGAACTTAACATTTCAAATAATGGATCCTTTTCCAATTCAGAATGATTGAATTATGAAGCTAAAAAGAAACCTAGATATCATTTGGTCTACGGATAAGGAACTGAGGCCTGGAGTTTTTAAGTTATTTGTCCAAGGTCATATCTACAAATAGTGACAAAGGTCAGGACTTAAAGTCAGATCTTCCAACTATTTTAGAAATTAAAACCTGCCTTTTCATGGATAAATGTTTTATTGTCTAATCTGATTCTTGTGGAACATGAAACATTTTAAATCATTCTGAAAGTAGCATTCTGATTTGGCAATATTTGTTCAGAATGTTATAACCTACTTTTGTAAAGATTTAGGTAGAATCAATAAACTTTTTTAAACAAAATGACAAACTAGAATTGGGTAAAGAAACCAGAAAAAATATTGCTTGAAGCAATTATAACTCAAGGAATGTAGCTTAGTTGTCTAAGAGATAAACAGTGAAAAATAAAAAGTAAATAAAAATAGACACCCACAAAACAAAATTTCTAATTAATTCAACATCTTTTAGGAATTTATAAGGAAGCACTATAAAAGACCCTGTTCTTATTCCTGTAAAAACTTTTTTTTAGAATTAAAATAGAGACATATATATCAATTAATTATGACTTATTTTCCCCAAGTTATTATTGTCATCTATTCCACATTTCAGGAAATAGGTTAAATAAATCCTCTATACCAGTTGAAGAGTCAAGCATTCTGTAAAATTATAAGCTGAATAATTCAATACTATACTACATGACCCTCATTCTATGAATAAAAGGACAATAAATTTAATGATTCCTAATGTGCAGAATAACAACAAAAATCTGAGGTGGAAAAATACTGTGACTTGCTCAAGGTTATATAGTAATTTAGGGGCAGAAAGAGAAACAAATGCATTAAAACTTTTTTCTTACCTATAAGCTGACAAAGCCAAAATTAAAGACTGAAAAATTCAGCACAATACATAGACCTTCTGGCTACAGAGCATATTTTAAAATATTCAAATATAGATGAAAAATTTTGGCTGATGAAAAAACCAACTACTGCTCTTATGATTATTCATACCTCCATAAAAAGCAATCCAAAAAAGCTGAAAAGGATTGCTACAATGTGCTCCTGTCCTTAGAATCACTGCCAGAAATTGACCAAGTAGAATTACCATAGAAAAATCAACTGAGTCATGTAATTGACTAGCTTGGCTGTGCCAGTTGCTGTATTCTAAGGAACACTATGAAACCATTGAGGAAAATGTCACTGTGATGAAATTTATAGCAGGATTGCAAGACTGTTGGATTATATGAATGAGTTCCTGTGGGGCAGAATACCATCAGAAAGATGAGCTAGCAGGCTGGAGTGCCTGTAAAATGGGATGCTAATCCTGGCTCTACCATTCCTTTCCACTGTGAATGTCATTTTACTGTGCATAATAAATGACAGCCATTATTATGGCTTGGAATTAGAGAGGATCCTTCTGCCCAAGAGATCAAAGCACTAATTCATTCCCCTGCTCCCAAAACACTTATAAGCATGTGCACACACACACACACATACACAATTACATACACTTAGCTATTTGTGATCCATTTTCCCATCTGTAAAATGGGGGAAAAAAGAAATGAAGTTGCCCATCACATGAGACACCTTAAAGATGAGAATAAATTAGTATACTTAATGCTTTCCTCTTTTGATTTTACACCCCAAATATAAAACCAATACCTCACATTTATACTGTAGCTGCTTAATTTCCTTTCACTATCCATTTAAAGTGGATATTAAAAAAGAAACAAATGGTCAAATAATTAGTATCACATGGGTACTCTATATTGTTATTACTTAGGATTTGGTTTAATTTTCTTTAGTTTCCTATCAAAATAAAATTTGTATTTTAAAAACTAATTTTCTTATGTTATTTTTGAACCTCCATCTTTATTGTTGCATCCTTATGAATAGTATGTATCTTTGCATCTATAAGGAATTATAGCAAAGAAACATCAATGATTTATATAATGATGAAATATTTTCTGCATCTCTTAAGTTCTTATAACGTTCTTAGAATGATGTAGAAGTCTGACTAAGATCAGATAAATCTGAATTAGTTAGTTTTCTAACTAGTTATGAACTAGATTTTCTAGCATGGACATAAGTTTTATTGCTCTTTTTTGTTTTTAATTCTATGATTTTTAAGAATGGTTATTATTCCAAGAAAACAGACAAAAATTGCAGAGTTTAAAGAGTACATTTCAATGACTATTAGAGACATTGTGGTTAGTGGTAAGGGAAAATCAAGTGTCCAAAGGATCATTTATGCCCATAGTGAACAGGATCAGTTGCACTGAAGAGCAAAAGTGTAGGTGACAATTTTTTTAAAAATGTCAGTTTTGATGCAAAACAGGCTAATTAATACTCAGAAAACAAGCAATAACCTTCAAGTAGAAGAGAATGTAGCAGAGAAAGAAGGAAAGATAAGACAAAAGTGAGGAGTAATAGAAGGATCAAGTGACAGTTTTGTAAGGATGAGGGGGACATAGAAATATTTATAAACAGGAAAAGAACCAATATATAGAGACTGAAAACAGAGTGTGGGTGATAGCCAGGGCAATCTGCTGGAGAAAATGAGAAGCGGGATCAAATGTGAACATAGAGGGATTGCTCTTGGCAAGGAGAAGAGTTACCTCTTCATCAAAGAGTGTAGTGAAAGAGGAGATTTTGAAGAATGATGTTAAAGGAATTTCTAGCTGTGCCATGCAAACTAGTCAGTGGAGTCAGGCAACAAACATTTTTTTAGGTGCTTAATATGTGCCAGTTACTGTGATAAGCGAAAGATACAAAGAAAGACACATTACCTCCCTAGTTATAATGGGGCAGGTAACATGCAAATTACTATGCACATTACACACACACACACACACACACACACACACACACACACACACACACACGTACACACACACAAACACATATACACAGTGTAAATGGAAAGTAATTTCAGGGGAAGGAACTAGTAGTGTATGTAGGTACGTGTATATTTGTGGGATGGGAGGAGACACTAGTAAAAGCCTCCATAGGAGGGAGAGCATTCTAGGAATAGGAGAATAGGAAACAGCCACTGCAAAGGCACCAAGTTGGGAGATGGAGTATCAAATGTGAGAAATAGTAAGTAGTCCAAGGTTTCTAGACCTTAGAGGAGATGGATGGGAGTAAGGTGTAAGAAACTTGCAAAGGTACGAAGGGGCCAAGGCATGAAGGATTTTAAATGCCAAACAGGATTTTATATTTGATCCTGGAGGTAATGGGGAAATATTGGAGTTTACTGAGTTAAAAGCAAATTGGCAAAAGTCAAATTTGCACTTTAGGAAAATCACTGGAAGCTGAGTAGAGGATGGATTGAAATATGGAGACTTGAGGCACAAAGACCAAACAGAAACTTATTGAAATACTCCAGATGAGAGGCAATGGTGACAATGTCAGAGGACAGAAAGAAGAGTGAGTATATGACAGATATCGTGAATGTGGAAATAATAAGATTTGAAGGGTGACACTGAGGTTAAGAGCCTGAGTGACTAGGAAAATGATGGTACCCTGGGGAATAATAGGACCATTAGGTAGAGGGAAGGGTTTGGAGAGAAAGATAGTCAGTTCTGTTTGGACATAAAAAGTTTGAGATGTCTATGAAACATCTAGTTTGAGATATCCAAAAGATGGTTAGTGATATGAAACTGGAGCTCAGAAAAGATAGTAGGGATAGGTGTTAATATTTGGGAATCATCTGCAGAGAAGATACTTGAGCCTATGGGAAATGATGAGATCACCACCAAATGAGATAGAATAGAGAAGAGGGCTTAGGACATACCTTTGGGAATACCCACAACTAGTAGACATTCCGTGGATGGAAATCCAGCTAAGGAAACCAAGAAGATAGGTATGAAAAGAATCAGGGGAGCAGATCCATAAAAATATAGTAAGAGAGTATAACCAGGAAGATAGGGTGATCAACAACGGCAAAGCTGCAGACAGATGAAAAAGGGGGTTTCAAAAGAGTGAGAAGAGAGAAAGTGCAAGCACCTGGTGTAGATAGCTTTTTCAAGTTTAGCTGCAAAGGGAAAAAGAGATATAGCATGGTAATTAGCTAGGTGAGCTGGAGTAAATGGGGAGGAATGGATGTGTTTGTAGACAGTAGGGAAGGAGCAAGTAGATAGAGGGTGATTGAATATTAGAGAGAGTGATGATGATGATGATGAGAGTAGCAGGTGACAATCCGCTGAAGAGGGAAGAGATAAGATCAAGGGTGTATGTTGAGTAATTTGCTTTGTCAAGAAGATGGCCCACTCATTCATGTGAGAGAGGAGTGAAGGAGGAAATAGTGGATGATTTCTGTAAGGTATAACAAAGAAGAGGGAGGAAGAGTGCTTTAATGAATGGCCTCAGTTTTTGGTTGTTTTTTTTTTTTAAGTGTGAGGTGAGGTCCTCAGCTGAAAGAGTGAAGGCACTGGATACTGTGAGGACTTGAGGGAAGATATGAATGTTTGGAGTAGCCACTGTGGTGAGATAGCTAATTCAGTAGGGAGGTGTAAAAGAATTGCCTTGCTGCAGTGAAGGACCAATAGAGTTTATGTAATAAATTTGTAGTTGACTTAGTTTTGTGTTTTCTTCTAACTCAGTTTAGCAGCACATGAATAGGAATGATAGGAATAATCCTTTGGTAGGGGTTTCAAAGACGATGACTAGCATTGGAGGAGAGAACAAAGACATGAACAGAGTGGATAGTGTTGAGTTGAAGTGATTCACCAAAGATATGAAAAATAGGGAAAGGAGGAAAGTGTGGCTGATAAATAGGTGATGGATGGCTTGTGAAAGAACTGGGGGGGGGGGGAGGGGATTGGGAGAACACTGGAGCCCACTACAGCTTCCCTATAAAGTTATGTTTAAGTATAAAAATTCCATTTTATCAAGATCATTTAGACCAGTGACAGAAGGCTAACCATAAGTCATGCAGCTCTCTTTTTATCCTATTAACCAACTGTAATATCCAAAGACTCCAAAACATAGATTTATTTTTTTCAAATATAAGATGGCTATTTCCTCACCATAAAGGATATGCTTAAAAAAATAAACTGTTTTTGCTTACATTGACAAATATAAAAAACATGAAATAATTCCTCATAACTTCTATTATGTTGTCCTTTGATATTTGATATTTAAAGTATTGCTACATGAAACACTGGAACTTTTTTTTTTGTGGAGACAATTGGGGTTAAGTGATTTGCCCACGGTCACACAGCTAGTAAGTGTCAAGTGTCTGAGGCTGGAGTTGAACTCAGGACTTCCCAACTCCAGTGTTGGTGCTCTATCCACTCTTGCACCTAGCTGCCTCCACTGTGGAACTTCTAAACAGGTGTTTCACACTCTCAACTCATTAAAGGTACATAAATTTAGGCCAGTCATGTATGCATGGCTCCTCTCATCTGTGGTCATCTACTCCAAGAAATTGTAATCTCCCCTTGCTTTGCAATCAGCATCTAGACCCTCAGCTCTTAGTTTCTTAAATCATGATATTAACACCAAGTCTAGAAACATACATTTCAGGACCACTATTCGTTTGCCAATGGGTGGGAAAGGAAACAAGTGGAAGAAGCAGCTATGGACTTGAGGTCTTCTCAGACTCACTAAGGTTAACACATACGCTCATTGTCATATGGGTGTTGTTGAATGGAAGGTGAAGGAAGGTGAAAAGATCGCCTTCCCCTTCTCCCCACCTTTGGTGGAAATCTAAGAGAGAGCTTGAAGAGCTCCAAACTTTACAGATGGAGGAAGAACAAGGAATACTGTAAATCTCTAACTGGAGAGACTGATCAAGATGGTTATCTCAAAAGACCCTAACCAATTGTGGTGACAAAATCCTTTAGGCATAGATCTTAAAGTGAGAAAAAGTGGCACCCCGAGTTTGGCCCTTAAAATGTAGAAGTACCAAGACTGACCTTTCACGTATACCATCTTTTCCCCACAGAAGTCCTAATTTCTACACATAACTATGGAGGGTTGGAAGTATATACCTCTTGGGAAGAATTGAAATTTATGCATGAGGTTGAGGGCAAGAACCACCACACTTTATCTTAAGGATCAGCTGGCTATGGAGAATATACCCTTGATATGTTGCTGCATTAAGTAAGCAAGAGACACAGAAGTGTTTGTGTTGCTTCATTTTCAAGCTAAAGAGGAGCATAGTTTCATTGAGATAGGTAATTTGAAAGCAGGAATAATAAATCACCCCAGTGTCTTTGACAAAGGGTGAGCATAGTGTCTATTAAATTATTAAATTTTGTGGTTTTCTTTTATTTTGGTCAACACACTATACCGAAGTCACATAAGGAAAACAACCAGGATTCAGATTCAGGGAAATCCAATACTTCCCCTCCAAGTTGTGCTTCTGAATCTCTTACCATGACTCAGTTGCCTTCTCACCCTGAAACTTGTCTTTGTAATAGGGATTTTCTTGTGGAACATCTCTGCACCATGCAGGCCCCCCTCTTCCCATTGGTGAATTCCTTCTGAGAATTTCCATTCTGGACATTAATCCAGGACGGTCATGCTTTCTTCATTCCCTGACTCCGTCTCCACTCCCAACTTTCTGGAATTTGCTACCATGACTCAGTTGCCTTTGTCCCTCTAGACTCTAGCTTATCTCTTCATTTTATCACTGTTGAGTTTCCTCCAGAGGCCTCCATTTTGGGGATAGCACCATGTCAGCCACAACTTCATTGCCCTGCCAACTCTTTTACCTCTTTAGATTTCTCTACCATGCCCCCATGAGACTATCTTCCCATCCTTCCCTTTTTTTTATCTTCCATTAACATATAAACTCTAAAGGTAGAAACTTCCATTTATATCTGAAGACAGAATTAGTATTCTTCCTGAGAAGCCTTTCTGGTAGGGAGATTAACATTCTTAAGAAGGCCTACACCCAACCCAACCTCTTCCATCCAGCATCAGCAAGATGAGCAATTCAAAAAAATTATTAAAGGACCAGGGGTCCATGTAAAATAGGCATGGGGCCTTCTTTTAAGAGATATTCCAACACTTAATGTGTACTCAGAAAAACTTGGTCAGCTTGCTTAGTCTTTTCAAATTAAGCAATTTAGATGGGCATAAGATTCAGTAGTTAACTGGATACAGCTACTTACCTTAGCCCCTCTCATCTTTTGTATCATCTTTTTATTCTAGACAGTTGATGATTAAATTTACCCAAAAGGTATGGCCAGAGATCACTATTTCCCTCTCCTTTCATTCTTGGGGCAGGATGTGATGAAATGGAAGCTATGTGCTTTCTCCTACATTGAAGCATTATCTTTATTTTCGTATACAATAGAGGAAATTGCTTCTGGGCAATGTCATAATCATCTAAATTATACTTTCATGTTTTCTGGCATGTGATTAAGTCTAACAGAAAAGTGGAATATTAGAATATATTACACAGATGTCAAGTACTCCCCCTTCCTCAGGAGATATTTAGGTCAGAAGTATATATGTACTTAGTGCTAGAGGGTACCACTTTTGTGACAGAGTCCTCTGAGTATCTGCCAAAGTGGGCAGCTGGAAATATTGATGATTTTCATTTTGTCTCTAAGGCAACAACAGGGACACAGAGGAAAAAACCCTTACCAATGGGGACTTTGCATTCTATTAATCAACATACAAATTTACCATATTTATACCACCTAATCCAAATGGCTTCTTCTAACATACTCTTCCCATTCCCATAAGACATTATTATAACTTCTATACCCCCCCTTATCAGGATGAACATGAGAAGCAAATTCATTTAAAAGAATTTATTTTTTTCTATTTCACTGAGGGAAAGAAAATAGATTTTAATAATTAAAACTTTAAAATGAGTTTTTTTTTTATAAAAGGATGCAACTAATTGTCATTATATTATATTCCAGATAAATAGTTCTCTAAAGGTGGTTTATTGGTAAACACCACCATGTAACAGGAATTTCCCAACTAAAGCTATCTCTGTTCTCCTTGAGTAATTGGAAGGCAATACGTAACTACTAAACCACTCTTCTGTCCATTTTGCTACTTGGTCTGATTTCTGGCTCAACAGAAAAAGAAAGGTTATCAGATGGTCTTTAACATCTGTAAACCAATGAATTAGCTACGAGACTTATTCAGTAATTTAGCTGATAATGTGGTTTACTACAGACTGCCATCTGCAAAAGCGAGCCTGGTCCCATATCCTATTTTCATAATCACACTTTAGAATTTACTTTCTCACAAACCTGTGGAGGGGTGGGTGGTAACATTATTTCTCATTTCATATGAAGACTCAGGCTTAAAAAAATGTTATCTACAATGGATACTGAAGTGAATGGCAAAAATGTGGTGACAGGGCTGTAGAGAATATAATCCTGTTGTACCTGTTATTTTTTTTTAAAAGCACCTGAGGAAACATAGCCTTTAAAAGGTCCTCCTCAAACTAAGGATCTTTCATACGTATCATGGGAGATTCTGACGCAAACATAGAAATAACATTGTATAATATATTTGTGTAGCATGGTGTAGTAGCAAGCTAGAGGCTAGGAAGCCCTGTTTAATTACTGCCTCTGACACAGACCGTGAGCATGCAAATCACTTACCCTGTTAGGGCTCTAGACAAGGGCTTCTTAAAACTTTTTACTACTGGAGACTCCTTCAGCACTTCTTAAACAGTGAGTCTAGATGGTTTAAGAACCACTGCAGGATCCAGACAACTCTTAAGAGTAGAACATCCAGACAAGGGGCTGTACTGCATCAATAGGGGTGGTTTCTCCTCCTGACACTTTCCTATACCAATAAAATAACAAAGCTAGTTGCTACTCATACTCTAATGATATAATGAATATCAGTATCAAGGAAGCAAAAACAGGGAAACAGGTCATGGACAAAACCTTGAATAGAGAAGGTTTTTATTGAAGGTTCTTCAGATACTCCTGTCTGAGGATGGCATTGCATTGGTTGCATGTGACACTATAGGGCTGCTTTAATAAGATCTATGAACTCTCTGGAACTTTAGAGCAGAAATTCTTAACCTGGGGTCTGTGAACTTTCTAAATAAATATTTTGATAACTATATTTCAACATAATTGGTTTCCTCCGTAATCCTACGTATTTTATGTTATGCATTTTAAATAGTTATTCAGAGAAGAGGTCTATAGTATTCATGTTGCCAAAGGGACCAAAAAACCCCCAAACCACAACAAAACATAAAGATGACAGTTCCTCTGTATTCTACCCTGTTCACAATACGTATGCTGCTCACTAGAACACTTTTATAGTTAGCATTAAAAAAAAGACTTCTTAAACTAGGCCACTGAATTGGTCAGTTTCTTAAAGGAATAGAAAAATTTCAAATGGAACAATGTTTAAGAGATACTGAAACTCAAAGGTTATTTCAGGTTTGAAACGGAAAATATCTGTTAATTAAATACAATGGAATTAAATCCTTTATTTCTATCACCCCCAATGCAAGTAGTATAAAAACTTGAGAACTTATTAGAAAAACATTAAGCAAATCAGATACTGAGCAAAAAAAAAAAAAAATCAGAGAACCAGACCTTTATCATAATGCTAAGACCCAAGTTCTGTAACAGGAAAAAGGCTACCTGTTTCATGAAACAGAGATGATTCTCCACAATCACAGCTTTAAAATTATTAACAATTCTGCTCATAAACTTATAGTACATAATTAAGATGTACATGAACACTTTAAATCTTGCAACCTTTCTGGACTTTGCAAAACTTTTGTTCACTACCATATGAATATATTTGGGAGGAAAAGTTCGTTTACAATTGTAAACATTAAATAATAAAATAGAAGGCTATGCTTTATAAGTTAGTATCAAATTTCTCATAGAGAAACCAAATAACAAACAATATTTGCTATCAAGGATAGGTGTAAAGTCTTTTACATGTCTTCTCTTTCAAACTGATTTTTTCATTCAGAAAAATTAAATTAAGTATGTGCTGCATTCACAAATGATGTCCGTGCTTTAGACATTCTTCGAATCAGAGCTTCTTGTCTCTTTCTCTGAATCTCTTCTGGTGAATACTTTCTATTTTTTTCTTCTTCCTCTGCAAATCAAAAAAAGACTAATTTAAAAATTTTTAAATGAATATGGGAAGTATCCTTTCAAATACTCCTACTCTGTACTTAAATCTACCATACTGTTTTACCTAACAGAAGTAAATAAAGGTTGAGTGCTACAGGAAAAAAGAAAACCAATGAATAAATCTTTGTATTGCTATGAGTTAATGGGAATGTTCACTACCTTCAAATAACATCTGACTACCCACCAATTGTGACAAATTAATTGCATCTAGTTTCTGTGTTCTACAATATTAAAAATGTAAACTGGAACTACAAAATGTGAAAATTTAATTTTTAATATTAAGCACTTATATTGTGCACAAAACACTGTACTAGGTACTGAGATTGAAAAAAAAATAGTAACAAAGAACCTACAAAAATTTTGACAGTCTTACGTTGGGAGATACCATTTTTACAACTCTTTTCTCCATCAGGCTTTCAAATTCAAGCATTAATTTGTTGCTCAGGAAAGAACTGTTTAGAGTGATTTTTAAGATTAGTTATCTTGATAAATGTATTTTTGACCACTTGTTGCTCTCTCAAGGTCAAAGCAACAGGTGAAATTTATAGCACTGTTACCTGTTTTTAAAATTCAAAATTTTTAAAAATTCACTTTTTGGAAGCCTTTTATCATTACATCACATCTTTGTATTATTGTACAAGTGTACAGAACTTTATATCACTATACTAGCGTTCAAGATATATGTCATCTCTTTTCATCATTTCTGGAGAGACAACCCTTGCCTGGACTGACTTTATGGTACTCAAAGACTACAATATATATCTTAAAATTATCTTGAATATTAAATATTTATTATTTTAAATTTATCTTAAAATTAATGTCAGAAAATAATAAAAAAAATCTAAGGGATCTAAAGTAAAACTTAATGTTTTTAATCATATTAAGGCATAAATGTATTCCTATACAGCATATACTTTAGGTATACGACTTCAGAAAGCCATGTCAGAAAACTGGCCCAAGTCTTTTCAAATAAAGTCGATAAGGAAAAAAATCCCACTAATTAACACTCAATTCCACCATGTAAGGAGACAAAGACACTGATTCTCAATATTTAATTCTGAAAGTTAATCAAAATAAAAAAAAAGTGAGCTAAATTTTATTCTGAGTTAGACCCTGGATAGTCTAAAATACTGCACTAACATAATCTGGCAGAAATTTGTGTTTTCTATAGAATCATAATATTTAAATTAGTAAAACTATTTCTAGTTTGAATATTCCTTTTTGATGAAAGACTATCATGCTTAATATATTCTATGAATATGCACAACATTGTAATTACAGAATAAAGTGGTCTACTTCACGTTAGCTTTACAAAACAGTCAACAGAAATTCCTAATATTATCAGCAAGAATATAATTTAATTTAGACTAATATCTGGGTAACTGTGTCAGAATTCCAATGATTTTAATACAAATTGGACGAGTCTTTGGTAGGTAAATAGCCTTCACAACCAGGACCAGGCCATACCTGTTATGTCTATTTCCTTTATTATCAAAAGTAAATTTTTTTCCTTAAAAGATTAGCATGATCTTTACAATAAGAACTAACTCAATGCCAAGTAACAATCACAAAAAGAAATACTAAGAGAAACTTAGAATTTAAAAAAAAACGTTATAGTTAATTTTTAATTATCCAAATCTGTACGATTTAACAGGGGTGCTTGGTTAATCCAAAATGGCAAACAATTCAGCATGCTATTAACATTTGGTTTGGGAACTAACTTCCAGTAAAAGTACAAGACAAATAATTTATTATTTCCATCCCATCTCAGCTCAACCCTTTTAAGTTCTTATAATATACACATGAAAAAAGTGCATTATCTCAAGTTTACTGCAAAGCACTACAGAAATGCCCTCTTAACCTCTAATACAAAACAATTTCAAATCAGCAGTTATTTTTATGAAGAGGAAACTGAGACTTAAAGAGGTTGTGCTTGGACAATACAGGTAATAATTGGTAGATCCAAGACTCAAATACAGACCCTCTGGACTTCAAATCAATTGTTTTTCTCACGGTATCATGTCTTAAGTAGGTAAATCCCAGGGAGTTTACAGAGGCAGAAAGAAGCAAATTGACTTTTCTAGGGTCACACAGCAAGTCTTAAGGAGAAAATGTCCTGATAGAAACTGTCTTTGTACAAAACATGCTGCCTTCTCTCTGCTACGTAGAATAATTTTATAGCTGGATGACTGAATTATTACAGCTATAAATGTCTCACCTCACCTCTATCCCCAGCATGACAATTATACTATAAGACAACAATTCTTAAAATAACATTTTTGTACATACCTTTTGTAGGTAGTTTACAGGATTCAGAAAATTGCCTCTTCAAAAGTTGCTGCGGCACAGTCTCCCCAAGTAAAGAATTTACACACTGAGTTTTGTTTTTCTCTGAATGCTGTAAAATTCTGGTGTCAGATATGCTTCCTGATGGTATGCTACTGTGACTAAATTGAGGAAGAGTCTGAGGATTTTTAATCTTTGTGAAAGAGTAATCAGAGGATGTTGGAACTGATGTTTTATTAACATGACAACCAGTCTGGGTTGTTCTACTATGAGATAGACTCTGATTGTGTAAATTTCCTGAAGGAATATGTGTATATGTGTAGCCTGAACTTATTTCCAAACTTAAATTTCCTGTAAGAACTGAGGACTTGTTCACCCCTGCTGAAACATTAGAATTATTCCAAGAAACATGTTGATTACCGTTCTGATAAGTTGGGTACTTGTAGTCTTTACTCAGATTTTTAGTACTTGTAGAATTAGTAAAACTTCCATAATTTGTACTGTCTTTACACGTTAACTTGCCTGTTTGTACTTCTCTCAATGATGTTCTATGTGCAGAAATATTATCCATGTTCAAATGCTTACATTGCAGCAACTGGTGTCCTTTTTCAGATGTAAATGAATTAGTTTCCATCCCCAAATAGGAATTATAATTGACCTTCTGTTTATTTTCAGGCCCCTGGCTGTCTTTTTTCAAGTCTTGTTGCTGGGTCAGCTTTTCTACATGGTCACATGCTTGGTAAAGCAAATCATCATCATCATCATCTGCATCCCAAGACCTCTCTAATTCATGACATGTTTCAATAACTTCACTAGCAAGCTTAGGATCACTCCAGTCATCAAATAAAGAACATTGCTTTGGTGCATCCTCCTGATTTAAGTTACAAAAATTGTTTTCATTAGATATTCTTGTAGAGTTATTAGCATTTCTTTTAGCAGACACATTAAATGACTGATAATAGTTGGGTGGATTTTTGCCATCTCGGCCAGTTTCTAATTGAAGACTGGTACATCTTGCAACCAAAGTAGCCTCCTTTGCAGAAACTTTCATATTTGATCCAAATTTAGGGTAAATAATCTCCTTTGTCTTCTGGATATTAGATGCAACTGAAGGCTCAGGATAATCAGGA
Source organism: Notamacropus eugenii (assembly GCF_028372415.1). NCBI lineage: Eukaryota > Metazoa > Chordata > Mammalia > Diprotodontia > Macropodidae > Notamacropus > Notamacropus eugenii. The sequence continues at coordinate 636,294,066 of NC_092872.1, forward strand.
ATTTTGATGGGAGAACTTGTCTTACTAAAGTTTCTCTCATATTTCACTTCACTCTCAGTGGGTACCAATTGCATTGGCTCATTATTTGGCTTTGGAGGAAACAGACCTTTGATAGGATCAGAGAAATTTTTGTTATTTGTATCTGAAGAAAGACCTTGAAAATTTTTTGAAAGACTTTTACTAATAGTCAAATCTCCATTTATTCCTGCCTTGGCTTTGTCAGTTTTACTGGCAGGAAGTATTAAAATATCATTCTGAACAGTTGGCTGAGAAGTATTAGAAGTAGTTAAAAGTTCAGAGGCTTGAGAAATTTGCATAATGAAAGAGTCATCAGTTAGCATGTGTTCCCAGTCATCATCATCATCATCAAAATCAATGCTAGCATCTAACTCCCTAGGTTTAATCTCTGACTTTGCAATAGAGGAAGTTACACTTGACTCTGCCATTACAAGGGAGTCTGATGCAGCAGTAACCGTCACTGGGCATGAAGTTTTATTCATGTGTTTCTCAGTGACCGCAGTTTCAGTAGAACTGTCTATCTCTTCTTTCAAAGTGTTATTCTTGCCATGGATACTATGATTAGTAGCGAAAGAAGCATTTGACAAACCTTGGCTAAACTGTCCACTACATTTCTGAGTCGAACCATCAAAAAGAGCAATAAGGGATGCTTCAGCATTTGGGTCAAAATGAGTCTGACTGTTATTTTTATACTGTTCTTTCTCAGACATACTGGAGTTCCCTTTTAACGTCACAGCAAAATCTGTATGAGGAACTTCATCAGAGACTGACTGAAGGGCTTGTACATCCTCTTTATGATTATTTAAAATCTGTGCTTTGGAAATTGTCTGGACAAAATCATGAGTCTCACTGTCTTGTTCCTGTCTTACATCTAGCTCCACCATGTTTTTATCAAATTGTTTAGCCAACTTTATAAGTTCTTCTTCGCTACTTTGTGCTTTAAACCTGTAAAATAACCATAAAGAAAAATTAAGATACTTAAGAACTAAGTCTAAATAGTTTTTTTAAATTACTGTGAAGATGAATATTTTAGTATAGCTTAAACACCTCAATATCTTCAAACTAAATTTAAAAACAGGAAACTAAAGAGAAATGTTAAATCTGGCAATATATTAATAACTTAAACATAAATTTTCATTATCCAGTTCCCATCAGCTTAGAACAACAAAATAAAGAACTTACTTTACATAACTAGTTCTAGATTTCATTTTTGTTATATCAGGAGTACATGGAATCGCATCTTCACCAATCCACATGTCTAGAAGGGAGTCTGTTGTTGGTTTTTCACCCTTGAAAATGAGATTCACAAATGCTTACAATGATTGTATTTAATATCTTAACAGTATGAATTACAAATAGTTTATCTTTTACATAAGGAAAAGAGAAAATGAATTCCCTAGAAATAAGAAACAATGGTGATGTAAGTAAAGTTCAAAAAAGGGAAAAATTGATATTTTATAAAATCAACCTTGAACATAATGTAAGCTTATTTGATATAACTTAAGTCTCATTCTCCCTCTCTCTCCCTGCTTCCCTATTTCAACCAAGCTGGCACTGCAACAGCTACAGAATGGAATAATCCCAAGCTCTAAAAGTTCTAACCTGCTTTGTTTCTAACCTGGGTCAACTGGCCCTACTTTAGGTAGACTGGGGGCATCTATTGGGGTTTATCATAATAACAGTGTCAAACTTAGGGTTGACACCCAATCCATTTTACCCTCATCTAGCTCAGAACTCTTAAGCTCAAGTGATTCACTAGCAAGGGCCTCCCTGTTAAAAGGCATTATAATTACGTGCCACTATGCCCCACTGAAGTATTTCATTATGGGTTTATCTACTTTGGATGGAAAAAATAGTAGAAAAAGTAGTAAAATGTTCGAAGGGTACTGAATTAGAAGTCAGGAAATGTGAGTTCTATCTCAGCTTTGCCAACAAATGGTCATGTGTTCTTAAAACACTTCTTTCATTTCATTTAATTGAAGTATTTCATTTTGTATCAACTAATATCGATACAGAATTTATGATAAAAGAACTTGAAAATCATGTAACAGCTAGAATTTTTATAGTGCTTTGAATTTTGTAAAGTGCTTTACATGACTTTTTACTTAGTTTATAAGGTAAGTGATTATTATCTTCATTTTCTAGTTGAGAAAATTGAGACTCAGGAAATGAAGTAACTTGCTCAAGGCCAAACTAAGTATCTGAAGTGGAATTTGAATTGGGGGCTTCCTGTCTCCAAGTTCAGTACTCTAGCTATGGTGCAACTTAGCTGCCTAGGACTGGAGGGTTAGCTGCCATTATTTTTGTCTGATGCAATAGTGGATTACAATTTAACAGGAGATTACAACTCTAAACAAGTATGAAAACCAACCCATCATTAAAAGCAAAAAACAGCATTTTGGAAAGATATTTGTCAGAAGTCATCAACCTTTCAATAGTATAGGTACTGTTTTTTTATCTGTGTATGTATGGGGGTACATCTTCATTATGTGCCTCCATGCATGGAATTTACTGGTATACATTGTTGTGTTCATCCTTCATTGCACAGACAGTTTTGAAAGTAATGTATGGAATTTTAAAAAAAGGTGAAGTTGAAACTTTTAAAAACAATCATCTTTTTGTGTTCTGCTGAATACATGAAAGTGTTCCTTTTTTGGTATTTAAACTCATAAATTTAAAAATCACAAAAAAACGCCAATTTAAAAAAATAAATTAAAATTTAAAAGCAAAAATTCAGGCTGCTGCTACTTTATGTGAGTTATAATTTCAGGTCCATTTAGGTAGGGCGACCAAAACTTTACTCAAATATCTATCAATGTTTAGGCTGTACAGTCCAAAGACATTTTTTTGTGCTTCTTTGATTCATATGAAACACACACAATTAATGAAGATCTTTTTGTTAACTTTTTAAGGAAAATGGCAATATGACATAAATGCTACTTAACTAATTATTTGTAAAATGAATTTCTAAGACAAATATAAGATGCAGAGCTTATTTGTTATTTCAGGTATTTCACAGGATTCAGGAAAACTCTTTCACTCTCCTGCCTCCCTCACTAAATTGCCAATGTTCTTTTAAGCATATGATGAAGATGCTATCACCTACTAGTGAATATACATCGTGCTTCTTTCAGTGTGGACACCCTACAGAAAAATGGCAAAAAGGCAGATATAAGTGCTTAGTTTTAAGACAAAAGGAATCTTCCACTGAGTTGTTACTATTTCTTGACAATCTAATAGAATATAAAGGACATGATTTAATTGTTTCCTGACATTACAGATATTTGGCATTTTAACTTCACTCATACTAGTAACAGGAACTGAAGGGAGAAGAGGGAAATACAATTTTTGTAAAAACTTTCATTTGGTAAAAGATTCTAACACACAACTAAGGTCTTTAAGAATCAGTATTAAGAACAACATTTCTGAGTAGATGGAGGTTAGGGATCTGGTGTAGATATAGGCAAATACTTTATGATGTTGTTTAGATTTAGTTTCCTGTTCTATCTAGAACTTGAAAAACACGATAATTAGTTAAAAAAAAATCAGAGGGATTTTGACAATGTTTATATGAACTAACATAAGCCAATCAGAGAATTTCAGAGTTGGGACTATAAAGGTCATTTAGTCTAACTGGCAGTTGAACAAGAATCCTAAACCTAAAACATCCCTTACAAGTAGAGCTGAGAACACAGGTCTACAAAGTAATCCTTCTTGTCATTATTTTAAATACAGAGGTGAGAAAATAATTATTTGTATGAAGGGCAACATAATATTGGGAAACCTTTTCCTACTTAACAACTATATAGTGTTTCATGGTTTACAAAGGTCCCTCTTCACAGCAATCTCTTGGGAAAGACAATGTGAGAATGATACCCATTTTACAGATAAGGGAAGTGAGGCTCCCAGACATTAAGTGACTTGACTAGATATACTGAGTTAATAAGTGTTTCAGTAACAAACTATAAAGTTATTAAATTGTATTTACCTTAGGAGCAATACGGTTAACAATATCTGAAATTGCAACACTACATCTCCTGTCAAGCTTTTTATTTCTTCTTTCATCTAAAAACGAAAAAGCATTTCAATAAGTTATGAAAGAACATTTAAGTTGTTAATACTATGACCCTTTGAAAAAGGAATTTAAATAGCTTGCTTTAAGTCCATGACTAGTCCATACCACAGTATGCTTTTGAGAAGGATCAATATTGTCATAAAAATATTTGCTCTGTACAAGTTTCTGACCTCACTTACCAAATAATTACCATTCAAGCCCAACTATCAAATATTATAAAAAATCAGTTTTATATAAATTTTTTCCAATTACAAGTTACCTAATCGACAGGTCGTTGGAGAATTTGGATCCCAAAATATTTCTTGCTGTCCATCAGTATCATTACATGGGGAACTGAAGACAGGTGATCGAAAACTGGATTGCAACAATCTCTTTGGAGTTTTATACAAGCACATTTCTGTATAAATATAAGATATAATTAAAATAAACATTACATTTAAAGGACTACTTATATGAGCAATACAATAACTAAATAGCTTTGATTGGGTTACTCTGTAGATATGGTGATAATTTCCTTCCAAAACAATAAAGAAGGTTGTGATGTTTTATATATCAATGTATAACTAAACACCAGGAAAATCTAAATATTTCTGCATCCCTGGCCAGAAACATATTTGAGTGCAGTCAGACAGATATACACACATATGCATATATGTACATACATATATATGTGTGCATACATACATACACATACGTAACACATATATACATATATGTGTGTATGTGTAAGTCAATAGTTTCTTATTTATTATCAATGAACCATTTTATAAGTTTCTGGTTCAAAAAGATTTTGGAATACTTATTAAGAATCAAAAAGATATTCCCCCCACACACACATATACAATATGAGCATCACACACACTCTCCTATCAGGGGTTGTATGGCGGGTTCTTCTATTAAATGGATTTAATTTTCCCCACTTTTGAATTTATAACCTAATGTCTCAGTTTCGGGAGAAGGGGTTAAGAATCTGAACCACTACACCTCGAGGACGAAAACCTCAATATTACAAGTTGTCCTAAAAAAAACTTCTTCCCTTATAGGATTAAAAAGCACGTGTACACTACCGGGGTTCATAGGTAAAAAACACTTAACTGGAACATTGGCTGCATGTTCGAAGGCAAATTTAAAAGAACAAGGAAGACTCTGGGACTCCAGAGACAACCACCTGCGTGCAGCTCGTGATTACGCTTGTGAAGGAAGGCGTCTTCCCACCTCGCCCCAGGGGGAGGGCGGGCTGGGGCGGGCACGTGGCGCTCCCTCCCCTCCCCCGGACCCACCCATCCCAACGTGGCTGCGGCCGGCGTCTGGGGTAAGCAGGTCGGGGCACCCGGCGGGCCACAAGGCTTCCGTCCCTCCCCCAACAAGCCCGCCGGAAGCCGCGGGGCCCCAGGCCGGGCGTCCGTCCGAGGGCCGCACCGCGCTTCAGGCTCGTCCGCGGGAAGGGAAGGGGTGTTTTCTGAGTGAACGAGCGGGGCGCCCCCATCCTGAACCCCGGAGGCGCTCGTGCGGCCTGCCTCCCCGCAGCAGCGTGGGCCCCTCGTCGGCAGGGCCGCCCAAGGCCTCACCCTCGGCACTTTTACTGACAGGAGCGCAGCTCTCCGAAGCCTGGGCCACTTCTCTCTGCGCCCGCCTCCGGCCCCGCAGACGCCGCCCGGGCCCACCGAGCGGCCTGTCCTCATCCCCGGCCAAGGGGGTTGTCGGCGGAGGCGGCGGGGCCGGCGACCCTTTGGGGCCGGGAGATCCGCCGAGCTTCCTCCGCCGACTCAGCATCGTCCCCCAGCCGGGGCCTCCCCCTCCCGCTGCGTGCTCTTTCTCTTTCTTCTCCCTTCACATCTTTCCCGGGAGGTGGGGGCAGGGGAGAACACCGGCACTACCACCAAGCGAGGGCCTTCGCTAGCGCCTTCGCCATCTTGACCGGACCGGCGGCTTAAAGGGAAGCTGATGATTGGCTGCCGCTCCCCGGAGGGCGGGATGAGGGCCTTACGTCACGCCGTACGTACGCACGCAGCCCCGCGGGCCGGGGGCGGAGGAGAGCTCCCTGCCTGCCGTTAGAGCGGAGGAGGAGCGTTGCCCTTTCCCCTTCGCTGTCTCTAGCCGCGTCCTGCACTCCTCCGTCTGCCCGGTGTCCCCGAGTGGGGCGTGTCCTCCTGTCCCCCCCCCCCCCCCCCCCCAAGGGCCTCACGCGGCTAACTTCGGTCCCTTACAAGCACAAGAATAGCTGACATCTATAAAGAGCTTCAAAGTTTGCGAAGCACGTTATTCACCCCAAACTACCCCCACCCCCAACGCACACCCCATGCCACGTGTAATGCTCCCGCGAGTCAGGCGGAGGTTGTTAAACTTACTTTTATACCGTGAGAAGGTTTACAGCGAGGTTAAGTCACGGGACGAGGGCTGCACAGCTGCAAATCGCATCTGGGTGTTGTGCTTCCACAGACACGCGTGGGTTTGCTATCTAGCCGCTGGTGCGGAAGCGTGCCCATCTGCACACGCACTGTGCGGGCCCTACACGCACACCAGAGTAGCGGTATGTCCAGCGGGGAGGTCTCGGCGTGTGTGGGAACTGGGTTTAAGGGAGGCAGGGCTGGACAAAGTCCTCAGCTCCACTCTGCCTGCCAGGGTCATCCCGGGCGGGCCGGGCGGCCGGACAAAGGGCAGGGCAGCGGGCCCAGGCACGTGGATGACCCTGGTATCTTCAACGCCTGACCAAGCTCTAGGCCCCTCCTCGCGCAAACTGTTCTCATCCGGCCATTCCCTCAGGGGAGGTCGTCACGTGCTTGGGGTAGACACCCCCCTAACTCACCTGTGGTGCCAGGCCCTCCAACCAACCTGGCTGAACCTGCCTGCCAAGGTAATTTTACTTGGGTGCGGCCACAGGTGAGAACTGAGCGCCCAGGGGACACCAAAGCCTTGAAAAGAGTTGGGCAAGTCCTGGCACCAGAGGAGCCAGCCCTTCTTGAGCACCGCTTACATGCCAACGTACCGCACACGTACATGTGTGTGTGCACACCTGCATACAGAAGGACATACACAGTTTACTTTTATTCCTAAATGTTTAATATCTCTTGTTTGCTACATACTGATTATATGAGTAGCCCTAGGTAAATAACGTGCAAGCTACCATTTATATCCGATTTTAAGGTTCACAAAGCACATCTTTAGAAATGTTATCTTTAAAAGTATTATATTATTTAGAAATATTTTATCTTCAAAACAGTTTGGGAGATAGGTGTTATTATTATTATCCTCAGCTTACAGATAAGGAAACTGAAGCACTAAAGGTAAAGTAACTTGGCCAGGGTCATGGTTGTTGTTACCTGGGACAGGATTTGAATTCCTGTGTTCCTGCCTCTAGGCCCACAGAGCCACCCAGCAGCCCTGTGTGCTTCTAGGCTACTCAAATAAGGGCATTATTTCTGGGGAAATCGAAAATCTACATTGCTAAAGGAAGTTTCTTCCCCAGGAGCTACATTGATTTCATATAGACAGAAGGTTTGGTGATTTCATATAGACATAAATGTGCCCCCAGAACTTTGGCAAATTTTCAGAATGATTTCATTTTCAGAATGATTTTCATTTTCACTCTGTGAAAAATCATTTTTTAGAGTGATTTTCTGACTTCTGATTTTCTCAGTGATGCTCAGAGTGAATTCATTCATTGTCATACACATCCTTGTTAGTAACTCTCCAGTCACTGAGATCACAGATCACATAAATTTAGGAGCTGGTTTATATATCCATCTAGGTGTTGAAGTGGATAGAGCACTGGGCCTGAAGTTGGGAAGATCCAAGTTCTCATCAAATCAGATCTCAGAAACTTACTAACTGGGTAACCCTGGGCAGCTCACTTAACCCTACTTCCTTCAGTTTCTTCATCTATAAAATGAGTTGGAGAAGGAAATGGCAAACCACTTTGGCAAGAAAACCCCAAATTGGATCATGAAGAGTTGGACCAGATTGTAATGAATGAACAACACTAGGCAATAGGTAATGAGGTCATTAATTAGGCTGGTGCCTATGTGAGTGAAGGGATGGAAGAGATACTGTGTAGTAGAATTTATAAGACTTTTCAACCGATTGAATATGGATATTGGGAATCAGGGTCAATGATGTTGCCATGAGAAAGAAATAAAGAAGTTAAAAAAGGATTAGATTTCATGGGGAAGGATGATGTTTTGGACATTAAACAAGGATTACTTTCATTAGGTACTGAAGCAGGGAGAGGGATCTGATAAATGTCATCATAATGAATAATAAAGAAAAAAGTGCTTGGCCCTATGGGATACAGTTAACTTCTGGAGATACAATTACGAAAGAGAAACCATGCTTGCTTTGAAAGAGCTTCCATTGTAATGAGTTTAGGGGGAAAGGAAAGGAAGGAAAGGGAAAGGAAGGAAAGAGGCCAGTAAAACCCAAGCCAACTGGGCACCTTTTGGCCATCCAAATTTACCTTCATTTGAAGAGGGGGAGGAAGAGAAGGGGGAGGCAGACAGGAGAGGAGAAGCTGAATTACCCACCTAGCAGGGATCCCATTCAACCAACTGCGTCTACTCACAGGATTATATACGACCTTTGTTGCCAAAGAAGGCCATTCCATCAGAGAAATGATGACATGAGTTGCACTTGCCTTTGTTTTGAGTGAGGGAGGGCTGTTCAGGTCACCAGCCTCACTTCTCCTCCAGAGCCATCTGAATTCAGTGATCAGATATTCATCAGGATGGCTAGAGATGACCCAGGATGGGCCCTCCTAGCTTTAGAGTGATTATCAATAATAACTGATTCTTTTTCTATGCCTCATTAAAGGGGCAATGCCCTAGTTACTTCTTAAACAGGCCTATTCAATGAATGGGTGTTACCTCACCCTAAGTGAATACCTGCAAAGACCTTGGCCTAAAGGCCCCAAGGCCTCCCTCTGCATCCTGGATCATCTCCAGTCATCTTATTGAATATCTAGTCATTGGACCCAGATGTCTCTGGAGGAGAAGTGAGGCTGGTGACCTGCACAGCCCTCCCTCACTCAAAACAAAGTCAAGTGCAAGTCTTGTCATCATTTCTCTGATGGCATGGTCTTCAGCAATGAAGGATGAAAACAATTCTAATGGGTGGGGGCAAGGAGGGCTGGGAACAACACAATTAGAGCAATAGCTTCTGGTTTGGTGTGTGCCCTTTCCAGGAACAAGGGTAGCCTTGTTTTGATTGGAAAGGGGGAAAGTGTGGGAGTAACATTTTAGATCCCAGAGTGGGATCTAAGGAGGTGGGGCCTACCAGGAAGGTAGTCAGGCCAGATGACAGGGATGTGATGGTAGATGAAATGATAACTGTAAGCTCCTTGGGTATGGGGATGGTGTCATATTTACCTAATACCTAGCACAGAGCCTAGCTCCATGTAGAGGTTGCTTAATAAATGTATGTTGGATTTGGATGATAAGCCACACCCTTTATCTTAAGGGAACATAGCTTCACACTGAACTGGATACTTCATAAATGGCAGGAGTGGTAGGAACAGCCAGAATTTACACCCAACAACCCCAGGGGATAGGCAGGGCAGGTATTCTCAAAGCCATTTTACAGATAAGAAATTAGATTCTGAATCCTTAAGTAACTTGCCTAAGGCTGAGAGTTGGAGCTGGAGTTCAACTACAGGTCTCTCCCAACCCCCCCAGGTTCAGCAGTCTTTCCATTATACCACGTTGCCTTCACAAAAAATAATTTCCAGTCATAGAGACAGTATTAGGTAATAGAAAGAATATAGGAATTGAAATCAAAGAATCTAGGTTTGAATTTTATCTCTGACACTTATTCGAATTGTAACATTGGACAAGCTACTTCTGTTTGGCTCTACCTTTGCGATAATTTGTTCTAAACTTAATGATCATCATCTACCTTTCCAAATGCTCATAATCCATCCATTTAATATCAGTTATGGCATGTTGCCAGGCAGGGTTATCAAACTCACCAGTTTGCGGAATCCAACCTGTTCCCTCCTTTTGAAAATTGTCCACATGCCTCTGGTATTTCTCCTGTGCTCCAAAGTTTCTCAAAGGTTTCATACAGTGGTTTAGTGACTGCCTTTATAAATTCTTTCCTAATCCTGTGATGTAATCTCTAGTTGGGTAACGAAAATAATTGAACGTAAGTAGGTGCTTTCCTAGTTCCTCTCTTATCTTTGATTTCCTTTTGACTGTTTTCTTCTCTTGCCTTTTCCAATGTGAGGATATTTCTCTGACAAAAGGCAAAACCAATCAATCAAACAGTAAATGAATGAATGAATGGAAGTCAATATCTTAGCTTTATGCTAAATACTAATATTATAACATCTCTCCCCAAATAAAAATCATATTTTCTTCAGACTATAACTTAAATAAGAGAATGATGAATACTGGGTAGGACAATATCCCATGAAGATGGAGAAGGGAGTAGTTGAAGTTTTGCTCTTTGTACCTTTTCCTTCTCTTCTTCCCTTTTCCCTCCTCCTCCCCAGCCCAGTGAATCCCTCTCTGTGCAAAGAAAAACAGTTAAAAGCAGTTAAACAATACCAACTGACTCAACAACTACCTCTGACAACCTGTGAAACATTCCATACTCCTACTCCTCCACCTAGCCAATCTAAAAGAATAAACTCTGTGAAGTGTCTGCTTTTATACCCACCTGCCATCTGATGAACTTGCCAGGATGTTAGCTAAATACTCCTAGCATGTGACTGACTGTACTAATTTCTGCCATTGCAATGGAAGACTAACTTCAGTTGTTTACAAAAAAAAAACCAAAACCCAAAACAACCCAAGAAGTTCATCCTTAATAACTCTCTCAGTTCTCTAAATAATTCAAAAGGTAGCACATATTTTTCTATTTTTCATATTTCTATAGTCCTCTGTTTAGTATCAACTACCAAATTTTTATCACTCCTATCTCTTATAATGTGTCCCAGTAACACCCTTCACCCACCCAAAGACCCTAAGCCCACACCTATCGTGGGTTGATTCCAGCAGGGTCAGATTTTCTTTTTGTCCTTGACCCTAGAATTTTATTGCAGGGAAATCATCAAAATACAACTTGGGTCTAATTCTGTTCTGATGTTGCAAACCAGGGTGACTGGAAGAATCAGGATACCCTTGACAGAGACTTAGAAGTTCAGAAAGGGAGAGGAGTTTTGAGGGAAGTTATTATAACTTCTGATGTGAACATATCGAGTTTGAGATTCTACCCAGTTTGAAACATCAGTCAGATATACTAGATTTTATGTTGCTTTGAGGACAAGAATTGTGCATTATTCATCTTTATGCTCAGCACTTCAACTACCACAGACTCATACAATTTTGGACTACAAAAGACTTTAGAAATCATCTAGTTTGGTTCCTTCATTTTACAGATGAAGAAACTGAATCCCAGAGGGGTTAAATGGTTTCTGAAGGCCACACAGTAATAGAACTTGAGGCTAAAAACTTAGGTCTGCTTTCTATTATTAATCATTCCACTTTTGGTATACCCTCTATTCCTGATAGTCCTGAAAACAAATCAGACATTCAATAAATGCTTGTTGAATTTAATTAAAGGACTCTAACTGTAAGTGTGCTTCCCTTCCCCAAATTAATGTGTATCTACATACATATTACATTTCCCCTCCTCTCAGTAGAATTTAAGTTCTATGAGAGAAGAGATTGTTGGTTTGTTTTAGCATGTTCCTTGTGCCTGGCACAGTTCCTTGCCATTTCAACTTCATGCTCTCCTCTGTTTTTGAATCTCATCCTTTCATCTTATCAGTCCTCACCTTTTGCCAAACCTTTGCCCTGAATTACTTGCACAATCTGCCTCCTCAGCTTCTACTCATAGGTTTGCTGAATGCAGCTGGAGGAAATCCCAAAACTATGCCAACTGGGTACATTGTAAATTCTTATTGTTTCACTTCAACTGGACTCTTACTGAAGCTAGGAAGTCCTTTTATTCCTCTTTAGTTGATTCCCTAGCTTACAGTCTCCACAGTATCTATTTCAAAAGTTTTTTTTTTCTTCTCCCTACCCCCACATTTTAGTTGAGGACTTTGCATCTCACTTTTCTGCAAAAATTCATTCCTTGTAAGCTTCTGCTTCTTCCATTTTCTTCACATCAAAACTTCTTGAGAAGATCCTCCATTCCCTCCTTCATTTTCCCAGTCTCTGACAAAGAATTGGCCATTCTCCTTGCCAGAACCGGTCCTCAATCATCTCTCTGGAATCTGCATCTTTTCTCTATGTACTAGTTTCTTTGCAATTGTCTTCAAATATACCCAAGTCTCTCCCATCTTTAAGAAAACATGCTTTGACTTTATATGTATATGATTATCATATTTCTTGCCATCTCAATAAATAGGGGAGGGAATAGAGGAAAAGAATTTGGAACCAAAAGTAAGAAATTTAAAATTCAGTTTTAAAAAAGAAAATTCAAATTTTAAAAAGAAAAAATGCTTAATAGATTCTTGTTGATTGATTCACTAAATGCACATATAAGGTGCTTAAAATTGCCAAATGGATTAGATTGAAGAAGTGACATTTTGTTAGCTCTTTGAATCACTGTATACACTTGGAAGTTAAAATTTAAGAATACACCATAATTCAGTATTTTTAAAAGAAATGTTTTTCAGTTCACACAGTTTTCCCTCCTGATTAGGAAATAATGATATTCCAGTGCATTTTTTTAAAAAAAGCTATATTTAGGTATTCTAATGGCCTGAAAGAATTAATGCATGTTATGAAGTATCTAGCTTACCCTCATATACAATGGTTAACGTATCTAAAGTATTAGGTTAGCCTTGTCACCATAACAACCATGTGGTGAGCCTCTGTATTACATTAATTCACTGAATATAATTATATGGTAAATATTTCTGTATAATTGGCCATATTCTACCATCCCAAGTCACCAGTCTGAGAAATAGCAGTAGTAAAATAAGGAAACATTTGTAGCTTCTGGTCTGAGCACACCCAGCCAGTTACACTTGGTAGCCATTATCTTTTGGAATGCTATTGTAAGACAACAGTCTATTCCAGTTGTAGAAGGACTTGGAATAAGATTCACTTCTTGCTGAAACGCATAACTATCTTCTCATAGTAATATGGTTTCATGGTGAACCAAGAGATAAAATCCCAGAGGGATTTCATTCCCTTCAGACTCAGCATTTTCATTTACTTGAACTCGGATAGAGTTAGGAAAAGTTCAGTTTAAATCTCAAATCTCTCAATTTATACTTTTAGTGTCACTGTGGGCAGATTGCTTAAATACATGGAATCTCAGTTTCTTCATCTATAAAATGGGGATAACATCTGTGCTATGTACAAGCTTCAAAAATTGTAAAACCCTTCAAAAATATTAGCTATTAATATGTATATAGGGAATACTTGAACCAGTTGAGTGAAAATTCTAGGATTCCTAATGAATTAAAGTTGAAATCCTTCCCCATTTCACTTGTGGAAATTGTCTGTAAACTTGATACCCATTACTCAGTTAAGATGTGTGGCAGAAAGAGCCCATGTTGTTGAAGAGTTTCTCTGTGGAGTGATTGCCTCTAGGAGGGGGGAATTAGAGTCCTCTTATTATGGTACTAACTGCTGGATCAATGGCTAATTGTGAAAAGACTCTGTTTCATGAGATAACTGCAAAATCATAATGCTCTAACACAAAGAATACTGAGCTCCAGTTCCAAATCCATCAGGATAATATTGGCAGGAAGCTGAATGGGTAACAAAGTTAGTAAAGTTTTAACAGCCTTGCAAGTAAGTTTCTTAAAGTAATTCAAACATGATTACTTTCGTTCAATCCTGTCCTCTTGAAAGTTCAAGGAAAGGGATGGCAATAAAACCACCAGTCTGGGATTAAGAGTAGTACTCAGATTGATGCCTACTACCTTATGAGGTGCCACGGAACAGGGGCACAGTAGTGAAATACTTTATTTCTATATATTATATTTGCAATTTCTACATTATATATAACAATCTTACAAACAAGCCATTATCAGTAAATAGCTCTAAAATCTAAATCTAAATCAATGTGAATAGTACTAGAAAGGATTTTATTGTTTAGACTAAAGAATTTTTTTTTGTCCTGAAACATATGATGGTTGGTTGGTTATTGTCCTTCGTTTTTGAAGAGGACCAAAATGACACCACCATGATAGAGTGAAGTATCATTGTATCTGACTGTGGCTGATCAGACCAATATGAGCTCAGAATGCTCTACCACAGGTTGGGCACAGATAGTCCATATGAATTTTGGGGTGGGTACTCCAAATCTGTGCATCCTATGTTTACTTTGTGCTGTCATAATTCTGCTTTACTCATAGAGCACAGCACCTTTTCTGATGTGGGCACACTATGATGAGTGGTCCTCTGCCAGTGTCTCCCATGTTGCACAGTCAAATCCAAAATTCTTGAGGGAGACCTTGAGAGTGTCCTTGTATCGCTTCTTCTGACCACCATGTGATCTCCTGCCTCATGTAAGTTCTCCATAAAATAGTCTTTTTGGCAAGTGCACATTGTGCATTCAAACAACATGGCCCACCCATCAGAGTTGTGCTCTCTGAAGCATAGTTTGAATGCTTGGCAGTTCAGCTCGATAAACAGGTTAACAGAAAGACAAGAAAACACACAGGCAAAGGTATTCATTTGATCAGATATTTATTGAATGTCTATCCCATGAAAGGCTGTAAAGATAAAAATGATACCTTCCCTCAAAATGCTTACAATCTAGAGCAGGGATTGGTATACTATGAGCCATGGATTGAATCTGACCTGTTGCCTGTTTTGTATAGTCTGCCAACTAAAAGTGGTTTTTACATTTTAAATGGTTGAAAACAACCAAAAGATGAATGCAATTTCATGATTTGTGAAAATGATATGATATTTGAATTTCACTGACTATAAATAAGGAGTTATTGGAAGACATTCATGCTCATTTGCATATGTGTTGTCTATGACTGCTTTCCTGTTATAACATCAGAGTAGATTATTGGCCTTTTTTGTTGCTTCCCTCTGTTGCTTGGGGCACTACAAATCTCAATGACACTGTTATAACTTGACAACATTTTGAATAGCATGCATATTGCCATTGCTGTGATATTTTATCATTATTTAGTTGCTAGTGCATACCTGGTTTATCAAAACATGAAGAAATGAAGAGCAAAAAGTTTTATTATGATTTTTGAGATTGACATTTTTCTGAAGAACAACCTTTAACCATTATTACCAGACGCTGGATGGTTTTGGAAATTTGCTTTTTCTGTAGGAAGGATGGAGTAAACATTTATTAATTGCCTTTTATGTGCCAGATACAATCCTAAGTACTTTACAAATATTCATCTGATTCTCATAACAACCTTGTGAAGCAGAAACTACTTACCTAAAAGTACTAAAGACTTGATAATTTGTAAATCAATTACAAGTCAAAACTTCTATGTCTTATATGTCAAACATCTGTAGTAAAGTCTATTCAGTGACAACTAATGTTTGAATTGCAAGTAATGTCAAACTGCTTTCTAGGCTATCAAAAGTTAAAACAAGAAGCAAGATCTCCATTCCTACACAAATTAGTAGCAGACATATTTTCTTTTTTTTAAAGATTTATTTATTTATGTTTTCAACATTCATTTCCACAAAATTTTGAGTTCCAAATTTTCTCCCCATCTCTCCCCTTCCCTACCCCAAAACGCCAAGCATTCTAATTACACCTACCACCAATCTGCCCTCCCTTCTAACATCCCTTCCTTCCCTTATCCCCATCTTCTCTTTTGTCCTGTAGAGCAAGATAAATGTCTATACCTCATTACCTGTATTTCTTATTTCCCAGTTGTATGCAAGAACAATACTCAATAGTTGTTCCTAAAACTTTGAGTTCCAACTTCTCTTCCTTGCAAATGACTTCTGTCATATTCATGTTGTGCAAGACTGACTATATTTCCCTCTAACCTATCCTGCCCCCCATTTCTTCTATTCTCTCTTTTGACCTTATCCTTCCCCAAGAGTGTTGATTTCTAATTGCTCCCTCCTCCCATTGCCCTCCCTTCCATCCTCCCCCTCACCTTGCTTATCCCCTTCTCCCCCACTTTCCTTTATTGTAAGATAGGTTTTCATACCAAAATGGTGTGCATTTTATTCCTTCCTTGAGCCAAATGTGATGAGAGTAAGCTTCACCTTTTCCCTTTCACTTCTCCCCTTTTCCCCTCCATTGAAAAGTCTTTTTCTTGCCTCTTTTATGAGAGATAATTTGCCCCATTCCATTTCTACCTTTCTCTTTCCAATATATTCCTCTCTCATCCCTTAATTTTACTTTTTTAGATATGATCCCTTCCTATTCAACTTACCTGTGCTCTCTGTCTCTCTCTGTCTCTCTTTGTTTCTGTGTGTGTGTGTGTGTGTGTGTGTGTGTGTGTGTGTGTGTGTATAATCCCACCAACTACCCAGATACTGAAAAAAATTTAAAGCGCTACAAATATTGTCTTTCCATGTAGGAATGAAAACAGTTCAACTTTAATAAGTCCCTTATGATTTCTCTTTCCTGTTTACCTTTTCATGCTTCTCTTGATTCTTGTGTTTGAAAGTCAAATTTTCTTTTCAGCTCTGGTCTTTTCATCAAGAATGCTTGAAAGTCCTCTATTTCATTGAATGACCATTTCTTCCCCTGAAGTATTATACTCAGTTTTGCTGGGTAGATGATTCTTGGTTTTAATCCCAATTCCATGCCCTTTGATCCCTTAATGTAGAAGCTGCTAGATCTTATGTTATCCTGATTGTATTTCCACAATACTCAAATTGTTTCTTTCTAGCTGCTTGCAATATTTTCTCCTTGACCTGGGAACTCTGGAATTTGGCTCCAATGTTCCTAGGAGTTTCTCTTTTTGGATCTCTTTTAGGAGGTGATCAGTGGATTCTTTCAATATTTATTTTGCCCTCTGGCTCTAGAATATCAGAGCAGTTTTCCTTGACAATTTCATGAAAGATGATGTCTAGGCTCTTTTTTTGATCATGGCTTTCAAGTAGTCCCATAATTATTAAATTTTCTCTCCTGGATCTATTTTCCAGGTCAGTTGTTTTTCCAATGAGATATTTCACATGATCTTCCATTTTTTCATTCTTTTGGTTTTGTTTTGTGATTTCTTGGTTTCTCATAAAGTCATTAACCTCCATCTTTTCCATTCTAATTTTGAAAGAACTATTTTCTTCAGTAAGCTTTTGAATCTCCTTTTCCATTTGGCTAAGCATTCTTCTCCTCATTGGCTTTTTGAACTTCTTTTGCCAATTGAGTTAGCCTATTTTTCAAGGTGTTATTTTCTTCAGCATTTTTTTGGGTCTCCTTTAGCAAGCTGTTGACTTGCTTTTCATGATTTTCTTGCCTCTCTCTCATTTCTCTTCCCAATTTTTCCTCCACCTCTCTAACTTGATTTTCAAAATCCTTTTTGAGCTCTTCCATGGCCTGAGCCCATTGAATATTTATTTTGGATGTTTGGAATACAGAAGACTTGACTTTTATGTCTTTCCCTGATGGTAAGCATTGTTCTTCCTCATTGGAAAGGATGGGAGAAGATATCTGTTCACCAAGAAAGTAACCTTCTATAGTCTTATTTTTTTCCTCTTTTTTGGGCATTTTCCCAACCAGTTACTTGACTTTTGGGTCCTTTGTCAAGAGTAGGGTATACTCTGGGGACCTGTAAGATCTCAGTTCCTCCAAGGTGTCACAATCAAGCCTGTACACTGGGAGCAACAAGAAACTTTTGTGCCCAAAATCTGTGTGTAGTAAAGTTTCCTCTCCACAGCCACCTCACCTCCAGTTCTGCCAAGCCAGCACTGGGGGCTGAGATTCAAATCAGCTGCTCAATTCCCCCAGGAGCTTTAGGTGGGGGCAGGGTTACCACACAGGGCTAAGGTATGGATCACATGCACAGTTTCTCCTGGGGGCTTTACAATGAGGCCTTCAACAATGAGTGTGGGCTGCTGCCTGCTTTGGGAGTTCCCCCCTCTCTCCTACCTGCTGCTGCCTCAGCTGCCACCGCCTGAGGCAGGAGCTATGGGGACATTCTGCTCCCTTCTTGGCTAGCTGAATAAAACCCTCTCACTGATCTTTGGTGCCTGTGGGTTGAGGGATCTGTGCTGCCACTGGGGATTCTGCCCCCGAAGCCTATTTGGTACGGATCCTCCTGATGCCAAGCTGCCAAGGCTGGGCTGGACTCTGCTCCTTGCCTGGTGTGACAGACTTTTCTGTTGGGCTTTCAGGTCACCCTGGGTTAGAAATCTCCTCCACTCCATTGTTCTGTGGTTTCTTCTGCTCTAGAATTTGTTGAGAGTCTTTCTTTACAGGTATTTTAAAGGCTATGAGGGAAGAGCTAGAGTATGTTTATCTTTCTACTCTGCCATCTTGGCTCCGCCCCCCATAGACATATTTTCTGAGCTGAACTACAATTTCAGCAGCATTTGGTAGACCTTGATGCAAGTGCAAAAGAAATTTCCATATTTCAAAATCCATTTAACTATTCATTTGAGGAACTTCTACCTAACCTTCAATTGGAAGTGGCAAATCTACGATGTAATTATGTGCTAAAAAGCAATTATCAAGGGAAAGATCCAATAGAAATCTACAAATGTCTTCTAAGCAATGAATATACTCAATTAAAATTGTATGCCTGTGGATTGATATAAGTATGTGGCAGTACTTGTCTTTGTGAAAAGATATTTTCAGTGATAAAATAACTTAAAATGTCAACATATATTAGCATCAACAGATGATGATTTTGATGATAAAGAAAACTAATTTTGATTACCAATTGAAATAAATTTTCCCTTCTCACTCACTTATAAAAAGAGTATTCTTTTATTAGTGGATCTATATTACAAAAACATTTTAATATCATCATCATTATCATCTTTTGAATTTAGTAAAATAATGTGGAAATTTGTTTTTTTAATTGTATAAGTATCTACATGATATCTTTAATTTTGCATCTTGTCCTGCAAAACCTAAATTATTTATTATCTAACCTTTAAAAGAAAACATTTGCCACCTCCTGATCTAGAAAAAAGCTTTGTGGCTTTTAATACTATATCTCTTTTTTATCTTAAGCCTGATGATATTCTTTATCTTTGTAAAAGTCACATCATTTCTCTTTGACTTTATCTTTGGATTACTAAGAGACGGGTAAATGGAAAGTATGATGGACCAGTCAGTCAGTAACCATTTAGTAAGTACCTACTATGTGCCAGGTACTATACTAAAAACTAGGGAGACAAGAAGCAAAAAACAGTCCCTGTCCTCAAGTAGCTCAAAATCTAGCACGCAAACAAAAATATGCAAACAATCTACATACAGAATATAAATAGGAAATAATTAACAGAAGAAAGACCCTAGAATTAAGAAGGTTGGGGAAAGGCTACCTCTAGAAGTTGAGATTATAGTTGGGATTTGAAGGAAGCCATCAAAGTCAGAAGATAAAGATGAGGAGGGAGAGCATCTCAGGCATGAAGGACAGACAGAGAAAATGCCTACAGTCATCTTATATATCTCATTTGTGGAACAGCAAGGAAGCCAGTTTCACTGGATTGAATACTATGTTGAAGGGAGTAAGGTATTAGAAGACTGGAAAGGTGGGGGTGGGAGGCTAGGTTATGATGGGCTTTGAAAATCAGCTAGAGGATTTTATATTTGAGCCTGGGATGATAGGGAACCTCAGTAGTTTATTGAGTGGTAGTATAACCAGGAGAGAGGTAGATTCAAATCCCCTCTCTGGTAGTAGATGCCTGACTAGTCATTTTAACTTTGATTTCTCCATCTGTAAAATGAAAATGATAATATTTCTGATAATCACCTCACAGGATTATTGTGAGAATTGAATGAGATAATGGCTGTAAGGTGCTATGTACATTATAGCTATGGTATTTGTTATTTGGTGACTTGTGAATCTTTTATCCCATTCTAGGCACTGTGCTAGGTACAAAAAGTACAAATAGAAGAGTGTGATAGTCCATTACATTTTAATTTTTACAAAATCCTTAAAAGTAAACAAATTAATACTCTCCTTGAGTAACTCACTGTGATTAATAAACAAACCAACCCTCAGCCATTTGCAGTGACACTTTCTTAAACCCTAACTTCAATCCCATCTACTATCTCTTGTATTTATCCCTTTTATCTTGCACCCTTTGAAGATGGACAGTTAGTTCCCATCTTCCTTGGACTCATCATTTATTTGAAAACTACTTCTCAGTAGCCTTCTCTTCTGTAAGTTGAATAGCCCCCAGTTCATTTAACTTTGCCTCAGAAAACCTGTTCTCCAAATTTTTCATTAACCTCATATTTACTCAATATGTGCCTGAGGCCAGGACTGGACCAAGAGGATAACATAGCTTTCAGATTTCAAACTGAAGTCGTGCTGTACTTGTTAAAAGAAAAAATAAAGCCCAAGACAATTTGCTGTGACAGAAATTGGATGGTTGCTGGGAAAGAGAGAAAGTTCTGTGGAGAGGGTGGAGGGAGAAGGCTTTTTAACTAAGGGACCCCATGGAATATTTCCAGTGTTTCAGGCCCTGGATGTCAGTAGGAGGATGGCAGTGAAGAAAGCTACATGATTCTGGAGTGGGACATATTTTTACATCTTAAACTTCCCGCAGGCACCATTTAGCAAAAGCACTAATTGAATTCAACCCCACTGATCATTTGAAGTACCAGCAGCCCCCATCTGGTCTACAGTTTTTACAAAAAAGAAAATACTACCCAGTAATAATAGCTGTGGGTGGCATAGAGGTAATTCTAAAAAGCATTTTAGTCTATTGCTTTAAGTGAAACATTTTAAAAAATCTGAACAGATCTGAAATGTCTAATTAAGGGTAAATAACTTTTTGTTCCTGGCCATAATGGAATGCAGTCATCTGCTGTTTGCTTTCATTTTTATGAATAGTAGGAAGGTGGCTTGATTTCAAAGCATGTCCTTGACCCTCCTTGAAACTGCAGTATCTAGTCTGCCATCAGAGTTTCCAAGTAGAAATGATTCTGATGTAGAACTTCTCCTTAAGTGGGCTTCAGATAATATATATTTATCCCAAATTTTCATATTAAAAGATCTACTTAAAAACAACAACAGTAAGAACACTGTATCTTTTGTGTTAATGGCTAGGTATTACTATTCAGTAATATTGTGTGGTTGTGAATTATAGAACCCCATAGTCCTCAAAGAATGAAAATGAGTATTACTCAGAGATGGTGGAAAGGTATTTAGTGGAACAGGCTGTAACCCATGAAGACCTATGGATAAGAACCCAAGGAAATGATGTTATCAAGGATTTTCAAAAAGAAAAAAAGGCATTACTTGGTAAAGGCAAGCAAGGGATAACTCTGGTATCCTTCAGTTATCAAGAAGGATGGCCTTTAGCAAGGTAAGTGGACACCCTGGAGTGAAACCGATAGAAGGAACTGATGAAAGTTGAAGAGAATGGGCAGGACATAGTTGGGATGTAGCCTACTGGAGAAAATATCCAGAACAATGAGATGATGATTTACTTGAGTATTGCATATCTGAACAAGCAAATAGAAAGTTTGAAGTATCATGTGTTTGAGAAGTCTGTTTTGTTTTGTTTGACTATATCACTTACAAGGGATTTGTTTTTCTACTTTTTTTTCCCTTGGGGTATGAGAGTCAGGAGATAGTAGAGAAACGAAATGATCATTAATTGCAGGAGGTGGGGGCATATGTGGGGAAAGACTAATTTAAAAAAGTCTTGTGGAAGGTAATTGAAATTAAAGAATATATTGGCCAGATGAGGTCATGGTGTTAAGTACAGAATTATATTTAGCTGAACCTGTGAGTTTTATGAATATTTGGTTAGCTAGTATAATTATAAAACCCAGTTGTAAGCCCATCCTCATGGATTCTGCTCTTATCCTGAGAGTTTTCCTTGAACCAGGAGAATTCTAGTTCTTCCAATTTATTTGAAAGATATTTGTGGAGAAATTCATTGGGATATTATGAATATTTGGGCATTTAGGGATACTCTATGATGCCAGTAAGAATTGTGGATATAATTCTTGGTATGGAGTCAGAAGAGCTAAGTTTAAGTATGTGTTTGTTACTTTCTACCTCTCCAACACTGATTAAGTCGCATAACCTCTGTCAGCCTCATTTGTAAAGGAGGAGATGTAATATTTGTGATACCTACCTCACAGAACTGTTGAGAGGAAAACATCTGGAAGACTATTATCAATCAATCAATTGACAAACATTTATTAAGTGCTTACTACGTGCCAGATATTAAAAATACAAATACGGAAGTTGGGGAGTCCTTTTCCTCAAGGAGTTTACATTTCCCTGCCAATGGTGGGCCAGGGCTACTACACAAATGAGGGAACTGTGGTAAAGATTCAGAGATTGTGAGTGGAGTCCTAGGTCAGTAGATCATTGTACTTTTTAAAAGATGTGGTCATATTATTTGATTATTGTTCTCTGAGCAAGAAGTGAAAAGCAGAGGTTGGAGGTGGTGTTGATAGTGGTGCATGAGATGCCTATGGCTCTTGCCTGAGATCTGGTATCCTGGTGGACAAATGGATGATATAGATGATCTAAGAAGGCCTAGTTATGGGGGGCTGCAATGAGCAATGACTCAGTTGTCTTCCAATCCAAGCCACTTTGCCTCAGGGTGAGTGTAATTGATTCACTTGGCCTCTAATCCTAGTAGATCTAAACAAGGGTGAGTCTCATAGCTGACTGGATTATGGTAGGAACGTAATGTGCCATAAAGTACAATGTGACTGCAGACTACCTTTCCAGGCTTACTTTACATCTGTTCTGTGGGTTTCAATCAAACTGGTATACCTGCTGTTCCCTGAAATCTGCATTCTTTCGCCATTGCTTTTCAAATTGTTGTTGCTGTGTATGGAGAGAGAGAATGGAGAAGAAAAGAAAGGGGAAAGAAAGGAAAAAGAGATGTCTAGAAAGAATCCTACTCCAAAGAAATTTTGTATTTACCTTGGTAAGTGATTACTGACCTACCTTGGAGATATTGCAGGTTCATTTTCAGACTGCCACAATGAACTAAGTCACAGAAATTTTTTGGTTTTCCAGTGCATATAAGAGTTATGTCTACATTATACTGTAGTCTATTAAATGTGTGATAGTATTATGTGTGATAATGTACATACCTTAATTTAAAAATACTTTATTGCTCAGAACTGCTAACCATCATCTGAGCCTTCAGCCAGTCCTTTTGATGGTGGAGAGTCTTGTCTTGATGTTGATGGGTGCTGATGAATCAGGGTAGTGGTTGCTAGAGATTGGGGTGATTGGCAATTTCTGAAAATAAGACAGCAATGAAGTTTACCACATAGATTGACCCTTTCTTTCAACTGAACCCTTAGAGGCCGCTGTAAGGTTATTAATTGGCCTAATTTCAACATTGTTCTGTCTCAGGAAATAGGAATGTTCAAGGCAAAGGAAAATGAGGAATGAAGGTCAGTGGAGCAGTCAGAACACACACATGTTTATCAATTAAGTTCACTATCTTATGTGGGTATAGTTTGTGGCTCCCCGAAACTATTACAATAGTAACATGAAAGATCACTGATCTTTAATATAGTATAATAACGAATACAGTAATGATGGAAAAATTTGAAATATTGTGAGAATTACCAAAATGTGACATAGAGAGAGAGGATGTGAACACATGCTGTTGGAAACATGGCACTGATAGATTTGCTCGATGCAGGGTTGCCATACGCACCTTCAATTTGTAAAAAAACACAGTTTCTGTGAAGTGAAGTGTAATAAAAATGAAGAGTGCTTGTATTACATTGTCTTAGATCAGGGGTGGGGAACCTGCAGCCTCGAGGCCACATGTGGCCTTCTAGGTCTGGAGTGCAGCCTTTTGATTGGGTCCAAGTTTTACAGAACAAATCCTCTTATTAAGGGAATTTGTTCTGTGAAGTCGAAGACTTAGACAATTCAGTCAATGACTTATGCTTGAAAAACACTTTATCTTTGACCCATTTTTTTCCCATTATATTTGATTTGAATAAAATTTGTTAGGCTGGTTTTAAGGATTTTCCCTGCCTTCTTAGTGGTTTACTTCTTTGTCCTTTGTATTAGGACTAGGATTTAAGAAATGTGCTCTTTTCAATCTATTTAGTCCCAGCGATGGGGTACAGACTCTGGGAACCCCCTTGAACTCTCCATGAATCTTCCCACTTGATCTGGCATTCACCTGAGGACATAAGTTTTTCATTATCCTTTTGTCCAATTGCTTCTGGCTGCTTGCAACCTTGATTCTATCAAAATACCCTTAACCTAGCTTGGTCCTCCATTGTCTGTTACCTCCTGTTACCTCTTGCCTCCAGCTGTTTCCCATCCTCAGTCACATCAAAATCCCACTCTCTTGGTTCTGACCTCTAACACCCCAGGCCTTTCAATATCCTCCTCAAGACCCTCCCTAAACCCTTCCTCCCATCATCCCAGACTACTAGACCACTCCCCAGATCCCTCCCACAGTCTTTCTGTATATAAGATCCTTCTGTCTCCATGGAGGTGCTCAGATTCAATCTAGCTCAGATTCTATTTGACCCACTTATCAATACAAACCTCACAAATGATGAAGCTTCTTAAGAATCAACCCAATATGGTGGATCTTCAATAACCTTTGTTTTTCTTTGGCTAAAAGAAGATTTGAGTTGAATTCATTCGGGCAGAACCAGGGGTGTCCGTGTTTTGAGGTCCCAAGCACCCAAGACCTCAACACTGGAGTCATATGCTCAGGCTCCCATAATCTTTTCCCCTAACTTTCAAAATCTTATGCTATCTTAAGGTTCTTCTCTTCCCCTAGACTGAACTTCAGTAACATATGGTGGGAAAATCACCTTTTTGTTCTCAGAAGATTTACTCCTCTTTTTTTAAAAACAATCAGTTTTATTTTCAGTTCCAAATTCTCTCCTTCCCTACCCAATGAAAAAGCAAGGAATACAAAAGCCATTATTAATATTAAGTCCAGGAAAACAAATACCTGCGTTAGCCATGTTCAGAAAAAAAAGCAAGAAAAAACAATGGAAAAAGATGCTTCAGTCTGCACTCTGAGTCTGTAGTTCTCTTTCTGGAGGTGGATAGCATGTGTCATCATGAGTTCTTTGGAACTGTGACTTTGGACAAGTCACTTCCCTTAGTTTTCTCAATTGTAAAGTTAGGAGGTTGGATTTGATAGCCTTTGAGCTTCTTTTCAGGTGTAGATCTATCAGTCTATAAAATCACAACCTCTCTGAGCCACAGTTTCTCTATCTATAAAATGACTAGCTGCCTTCTAATCTCTTCACTTCCAGATTTATGATCTTGGGTAAGAAAATAACGTTTTCTTCACAAGTCTGACAAATTATAAAATGCAGGTGGTAATAGGAGCCATTTTCCTATCTTTAAGGGTTATTTGGAGTATTAATGAGAATATTAACTTCTATAGCCTTTCATACATACAAATTGCAACCCCTCTACCACTTAGGGTCTTTATACAATGGCTGGATGATTCTCTCTAAACGCAGAATGATCTTTGGTCAACAGACAGGGTAGTTCTTTGGGCCCTTTTCACAATTTGGTAGGAGCCTGCTACAAATTGAGTTCTGTTGGTATATCTATCAAAATCAACTAGATTCATTTCCATGCCACAATGAGAGACTGGAGTAATTTCTTTAGTAGAGGAAACTTTTTAGAAAAAGATTTGCCATGTAAATATGAAATAGTTTGAGATCAGAGTTCTTGCCTACAATTACTGAAATTGCAGTAGTTTATTTTTTGCAGCAATACATACATATACATGCATATATACATATACATACACATACATATAATACAGCAATACATACATATATATGCATATGTAAATATATACACATATGAATATGCATGTATACATATATGTATATAATATATATATATGCAATACAGTTCCCCCTTAGACAAATCTTTTAAAACTTGTTATTATAGTTAACAGTGAATAGTCTCTCCTTCATTCTGCTTCATTCCTCCATTCACTGGCATAGTCAGCTGGGGAGCACAATGGATAAAATCCTAGGCGTGGAGTCATAAAGATCTGGGTTCAAGTAGTGCCTCAATAAGTAATTGTGTGTGATTGTAACTGAGTCCCTTAAGCGCTAGCCTCGGTTCCTTCATCTCTAAAACAGGGATTATAACATCGCCTCCATGTCAGAGTTGTTGTGAGCCTCAAATGAGACAACATATCTAAACACTATGTAAATGTTACTAGTTTTTATAATCTAAATTTAAAAAATTAGTAAAGCTTTGCACTTCACTGCAACTAAATTTTCATCCTCAAGGGATGTCTCTTCTATTTTTTTCTATAAGAAAATGCACTTGAAGGATACAGAGGCTATAATAAGCATCCAATTCTAGTCAACATATTTAATTTATGCTTACTGAGGTTTTTTTTTGTTTTTTTTGGGGGGGGAGAGATTAATAATAGCAAGCTTTTGTGTATTACTTTGCAAACTGCTTTACCTATGTTATCTTATTTTAATCTCACAACAACCTCATTATTATTAAGTGTAATTAGTGTTAATGTCTGCATTTTGTAGATGAGGAAACTTAGATTACGTGACTTGTCTAGTAGTAAATTTCTGAAGCTGAATCTGAATTCAGGATTTCATGATTGTAAGCACTGTTATTCTGTCTTTCAAATTATAACAACTGACATTTACTTGGCCCTTTAAATTATGCAAAGTACATTACATATATTTCCTCATTTGACAGGGTGGTAGTTGGTGGGGGAGGTAGGGATATTGGAGTTTTTTTCAGCCAAATAATTGTTGATAGGCAATTTTCTATTGGTATCTTACAGCTCAATATTGCTTTATGCAACAATGCCTTGTTTCTTTTTTTTTTTCTGGATAAAAAGGAGATAAAAAATTTCTAATAGTGAATCAGGTATTTTACTATTATGAAATGTTACATTATAATTTCCTTGTAATAGAAACCCCCAAAGTGAATGGCTGGTAGCTGACCCCATCATCCTTAATAACAAGGCCAAGATTTCATCAGCTGTCAAGGAGGCATGTAATACTTTTTTCATTTTGTTGCAGCTCCCCAAATTTATCTTAGGTCATGCCTTAATGAAACTTATTGTAACATAACAATTGTTAAGCTGCCCTCTTGCTTCATTAAGGATTTTAAATAGCAGATTAAAAGTTAGTTTCGTACCTCCCAGAAATAATACATCGACTTCACTTTTTAATGTCCCTGTTTTCAATCTAGGAAAATATAGGCAACTGGAAGGATTTGTGGTTTTGGCAGATTCACGTGGCTTGATAAGACTTCATTACTTAACCCCATATGATCTCTGCATTGTTATACTGTCCCTAAGAAGAAAAATATGAGTTTTTTTCGTACTACATCAGTGGGTTTCCCCTAGTGCTCCTGTAGCTCCTTGGTGTTAAACTTTCTGCAGGTGACCTTTATGGAGATGGCCTTTGTCTTATTTGTAGCCTAAGGAACTCCATGACTAACTTCTTGGGAGCAGTTCATATTCTTCTCTTTTTTTCCTAAAACAGCCCAGTCCATGCTAACTCTTTTCACTTTGGTCAAATTGCCCTAAATTCCTGGGAGAAAGCAGAAAGAACCATTGTGCATTCTGATGAAAAAATAACACGTACTTTTGCTTCCACAGTAATCACTGCTGGCTGCTTTGTCATAGACTTCTGAAACTCCTCAAAAATGTAAAAGTTATTTTGCGTAAAGTACCTACGTATTAAGGCCAAAGCTTATCAATTTCCTTCAACTGGGCTCTTACCTTGTTTTTTTTTTTTTTCTTTTGGTATTTTAGAAATCTTCATTTACCTTCTACTACAATCAGATAACCAGATGATACAATCAGAGTCATCCTGACTACCATAGGAATTAGCCCCTAGGGGTTCATACTTTGGTAGACATCAAAATGTTGTGATGCAGGGAGTCCAAAAGAAGGGAAGGAAGGAGATGGCTATGTCTACACAGCAGGTGTTGAACAATAGACTGGAAGTTCTAGGCTTCTAATTATCCCATAAATACTCCAAGATTTCAATGACAAAAAGATAGAATTGACAGTTTTTGAAATGTGATAGGCTTTTCAAAGAGAACTTATATTTAGGAAGTTAAAAATGGTTTTGAGTCAGTCTACAGGCAGTTATTAAGTAGGTACTGTGTTTGAGGGAGGCATTGGGCTAAGTGCTGGAAATATTAAGAATAGTAAAGACAAAGTCTTTGCCTTCAAGGAGCTCCCATTCTAATTGGGGAGACAACATGTTAACAGCTATGTGTGTGCGTATGTATACATACTATATATGTAACATAAACATATATATATGCACGTGTTTATACATGTACATATATGTGTATATACATATACACACAGAGATATATACAGGGTAAAATAGCTGGAGTGGGAAAAGCCTTTTGGAAAAGATGGGAATTGAACTGAGCCTCAAAGGTAATTAGGGAAGCTAGGACGTAGAGGTTAAGGGGGAAACTTTTCCAGACCTGGGGGAAGCCAGTAAAATGTCACAGAGTGAAGATGGAATGGCTGGTTTGAGAAGCAGGAAGAAAGTCAGTGTTACATTGCAGAGTAAGAGGGGAGTAAAGTGGTAGTACATCAGAAAAGCAGGAAGGGACCAGGTAGTTAAGGGTTTTAAAAGTCAAGTTGAGGTTCTAAAATTTAATAGGGAGCTACTGGTGTTTATTGAATGGGGGTGTGAGTGTGTGTGTGTGTGTACGTGAGAGTGACATATACTTTAGGAAGATCAATTTTGTAGCCAAGTAGAGGATAGAGTGGACTGAGAAGACACTTAGGGCAAGGAGATCAACCATATGACTGTTGCTGTAATACAAATATGAGATTATGAGGACCTGTACAAGGGTGATAGCAATGTCATGGGAGAGAAAGGGTTCTATAAGAGATGTTGTGAAGGTAGAAACTGTAGGACTAGATAATAGATTAGATATAGATGGAGAGTGCAAGGTAGGAGTGGAGGATAACACCTCAGTTGTGAGCCTTGAGTGACTGGGAAAAGAGTACTCTTGTCCTCAGACTAATAGGGAAGTTAGAAAGAGAGGAGGATCTGGGGGAAAAGATAATGTGTTTAGTTTTAAACATGTTAAATTTAAGATGTCTAGAGGGAATTCAGTTCAAGATGTCCAATAGGCAGTAGTTGATATGTCACTAGAGGTGAGGAGAAAAAAAAAGAGGGTAGTTGGAAAGTACCTGGAAGCTTACTGAGAATCAGCAAAAAGACCTGGCAGCCAAAAAAGCCAAGTATAATTTTGGGTTGGATTAAGAGAATGATGATGTCTAGGAAACCTGGGATGTTGTGTAAACTTCCGGGTGCCACATTTCATGAATGACATTAGTAAGTTGAAAAGTACCCAGATTAGTGTTTTTTAAGATTTCTTGGAAAAAATGGAGAAATATGGGGTTAGATGTTAATGAAATTGGATGGATTAGGAAATGGTAGTACTCAAATGCTTCATTGAGGTTTCAATGTTACCCTGGAAGGAAGTTTCCAGTGGAGTTCTATAGGGATCTGTATGTGCTGTTTATCATTTTTATCAATTACTTGGATAAAAACCATGGATGCCATGTTTATTGAATTTGTAGATGATCTAGAACTCAGAGTGATAGCTAACACATTGGATGTCAGGTTCTAAAAATAGCTTGACTGAATAAAGCATTGGTCCATAACTAATAAGATGAAATTTAATAGGAATAAATCTGAGGTGTTACACTTGGGTCCAAGAAATCAACTTAAGTAAAAAATTGAGGGAGGCGTAGCTAGCCAGTTATCTATCTGAAAATGATCTAGGGTTTTAATGGACTTCTAGAAGATTGTGAGTCAATGTTATTTATGGTAGCCCTACTACCCTCCCCTGCATTTTGCGGGGAGACCCCCAAAAAGACCTTGGACTACTTTAAAAGAGGTAGAGTTCTCATGAATGAGGATGTAATTCACACTATACTCCATTCAGGTCAGAAAGTGTCTGAAGTATTTTGTTCAGCTCTAGGTACCACATTTTAAGAAAGTGCATTTTAAAGTTAGAAAACCATAGAAGAATCCATAGAAAAACAACCAGGATAGAAGTTTGTCTATCTATCTGTATGTATATCTATCTATCTATCTATCTATCTATCTATCTATCTATCTATCTATCTATCTATCTATTATCTATCTATCTATCTATCTATCTATCTATCTATCTATCCATCCATCTATCTCTCTAGTTAGTTGAGAGAGAGAGACTAGGTCTTCTATGTCTCACTCAGGTTGGAATTGCAACAGCCATAGGCCTGATCACAATACTGACAGACATAGGAGCTTTTTTCTGCTCCATTTCTAAATGGGGATGGCTCATTCTTCCTTAGGCAGCCTGGTGGTCTCCTACTCCTGTAGGCTCACATTACTGTCACCATACTTAGTGTAAACCCCGCATGTGTCTTAACCTACTGCTATAGCTCAGAGCTCCTTAGTTCAAGAGATCTACCAACCTTGGATTTTACCCCCTTCTTTGTCTCACCTCCCCCATCCCTTGCAGTAGGGTCAGAATAGTGCCATACCTCTTGTGGTCAAGTAAGCAGTCTTTATTCCATGCAATTAGAGGGTCAGATGAAAGAGCTGGAAAAGTTTAGGATGAAGCAGAGAAGGTTCAGGGGCAAATATTGGCAGTCTCCAGATATTGAAAGGCTGTCATTTGAAGAGGGGATGGACTTGTTCTTTTTGACTCCAAAAGGAATTACGGGTGGAAACAAAAGGGAAAATCTTGGCTTAATATGTTAAAGAAAAACAAAACTGCTTTATGATTGGAGCTATACAAACATGTAAGAAGCTGCCTTGGGAGGCAGTGGATTCCCTGTGTTTACCCTCCACCCCCTCTACTGGATTGATTGAATGGGTATTTCTTTAGTGAATTGTATTGAGTTTTCTTTTTTACATGTAGCATGGACTAAATGGTTGCCGAGGTTACTTTTGACTCTAAAGTTGATGATTCTGGTATCCTATTATTGAACATAGCTCTTAGTTAACCAAATCGTTTTACCTGATTAGCCAGCTATTTTTTCCAATAAGTCTGATATGATTTTACTGTATGTCTATTTCTGTGGAAATATTCATAATTGTTTAAAGCTATAGCTAGGGACATCAATTTGCCCCTGAAAATTACCATAATTTGTTGAATACATTTGGAGTTATTAATATTTTTTATTTTTACAAAATTATCATCACTTTGAAACCCAGAGAGTCCTCTTATTTTGCATCTCTTTGCCCATTATTCCCACAGAATTTACTAACTAAGGAATACTAGGGTCTTTTGAAATTCTACCAGTTCTAGGTTTTCAACCATTAGATCAAGGACATTTCCTTGTTCATAGACAATGATTAAAAATAGTTCAAATTTGGATACTACTTCCATTAGTTTTTGATTTCTAGAATCAAATGTCAAATTTGATATCAAATAGAACAAGGCCAGACACTTACCGCCTGTGTGACCCTGGGCAGGTCCCTTAACCCAGTTTACTTCAGTTCCTCATCTGTAAAATGAGCTGGAGAAGGAAATGGCAAATCACTTCAGTATTTTTGCCAAGAAAACCCCAACTGTGGTCATAGTGAGTTGGACAACATTGAAATAACAACAACAAATATAGAGTAAAAAGAAAGGAAGGAATTAAGGCACATCATAGCTTACTTTAGAAAGATTTTGCCTTCCTTTCAGATATATGAGATTATGCATTTAAGAGATGGAGTGATCTTTGGCTTGGATTTTTGCCTCTGCCAGCAAGTTTCATGAGATAATCCAAAAAATGGAATTAATCACAGTTCCAAGGGAGATCACTAGTGTATCAGTCACTACAGAGTCAATGCAATTAATAGAGAAGATCCCTGAAAAAGAGAGGAATAGTGAGCTTAGAGGAAAAACAAAAACTAAATCCACAGAGTAACTCTCATTTTTAATTCCATAGACTACAAGAAATTGAACAGAAAAAGTAACTAAAATGTCCATCTCTAGCTAACTTTTCAATCAGGACAATTCAGTACTTCTTTCTTTGTAACTTGGATACCTGATTTACAATTCCTCTTCCCCTGACGTCAGATTTTTATTCTATACCAGCTTCATTTTTTTGCTATTTTGTCTTCTTAAATGCTCATTTTCTAGGATAGCCTTCAAAAGGAGCATACTCCTGAGATACTTCTGCAGAGATGAAATATATATAGGGCTTTGTTGGAAAAAAAAAGGAAAAGACACAATGATACTCACTGTGATCTAAATGTTGATCTCATTGGATTCAATTAAATTAATTGGTCAGATATTGAATTCCTACAATGTCCCAGCCACAGTGCTAGGCACTTAGAGAAGCAAAGAAAAATGAAATTGTCCTTTTCCTAAAGTGGTTTATATTCTGCTGAGCTGATTCAACATGTACTCAAGTAAGTGAAAACAAATTATGTACAAAGAATTTTCTAAGGGGAAGGAGGGAACTGCTAATAACTGGGGAGATCAGGAAAGGCCTCAGCACTTCAATGAAATTGAATCTCTTCATATTAATCAATGTACCTCTACATCTCTTGCATCTACCTTCTCTCCACTCACAGGGTCACTACCTGTGTTCACTCTTGTTTTAGCCTAGATCATTTCAGTAGCCTCTGAAATTGTTTTTCTTTCTCCAGTCTCTACCTTCTCCAATCTGCCTTCCACATATCTGCTGGAGTAACATTCCTAAAGGACAGGTCTTATCATGTCACTCCCCAGCTCAATAAACTGCACTAGCTTTCTGTTACATAGAAAGTGAAATATAATCTCCTCTGCTTTTTGGCATTTAAATACCTTTACGACCTCATTAAAACTTACCTTTTCATGTTTCTCATACATTACTCCCCTTCATTCACTCTTCAGTCCAGTCAAATTGGACTTCATAATGCTCCTCACTTAGGATATTCCATCGATCATGGAGGCTGTTTCCCCATCCCTGAAATGTGCTCCCTCCTCCTCATTGCCTTATCCTTGAAATTCTAGTTACCTTCAAAGCTCATCTCAGTGGTCACCTTCTGCATAAAGTCTTTTTGGATACACCCAAATTATAGTCCTTCCTCCAACATACTTTGTATAATATATCTTGTGTATTCTTATATGTGTAGTGTCCTCCAATAGAACATATACTGCTTGATGGCAAACAAATCTTTGTTGACTGATTGCTTGGTACCTGAGTTCTCATTATTTCTACACATGAAAAACCCAAGGATCTAGAAGTTTTCCTTATTTGTTTCTTTTCCTTTCTTCATTTTTCACTTAATATTGGTCTTTGGCTCCCCACAACATACATAGAAGAAATCTTATTTATGTTTATGTAATCAAAATATCCCCGGACTTGGGACTGATAACTCAGGTTCATTATAGAAGCCATCTTACTGGCCTAAGTTGCACCTGAAATCCTAGGAATTTAAATGATTACTTCTTGGGAGGTGTTTGTCTGAGTGCAAATTACTTTGGCTCAGAACATTTCTTAGTTGATATCTGACAGCTTGGATGACTGGCACACTGTCATTTCCACAACACACCTAAAGAGTAAAGTGCTAAAAATCATGAGCTGGTTGGGTGTAATTAGAGATTTTAGACCTTGTCCTACTTAGTTTATACTTTAAGGAACAGCAGCAGCAGTATGTCAGCTTTAGCTCAACTTTATAGCGTGTGATGCAAAGCATACTTTTCTTACTAACAAACACCTCATTAATATTCCTCATTTATGTTAGCGTCCTTGAAAAGCTTTGGTAGCAGTCAATGACAGCTGGTGGAACTGCCAACCCAACTTTGAGTAAGATGGGCAATGACATTATAATTAACATACAACTTTGAAAATTCCTAGGCCATTTTGATTTCTTTTTCCAGACTAAAAAAGGTGGTAGGTTTTTGTGGTGATGAGCAACATCCATTTTCATTATGTTATGTGATAATGATAGCTAACAGTTATCTAGTGCTTACTCTGTGCTGTATGGGATGTTCCAGGAGGACTAACACCTCTGGTGTTAGGGCTTGTTGAGCCCTTTTCAGGGCTGCTTATCCACAAAGGTGTATACCTTTCGCCCAATTCTCACCTGGCTCTAAGAAGCTGTAGCATGGTCAGTACCAGTAAACTCTCTCAGCAGACAGACTTAACCAGGTTGAGGATAACAGACGAGCCTCAAACCTGTCAGTGAATTTGTGGGGTGTCTACCCCAAGCATGTGAAGATTTCCCTTGGACAAATGCACAGATGAGAAAAATTTGTTCCAACAGCTCTGAAGGCAGCTGAAGCAAGTCCTGTGGAGTACTTTGAGCTTGGTCAGACATTGAAGATGCCAAGGTCATCCACTGCATCCTAGACCATAACCAGTCTTCTTGACTTTTATCTTGCCATTAAACTTCAATGACTCTGGAAAAGTGAGGCTGACCACCGTGCAACTCTGCCTCACTTAAATCCAATTCACAGCTGAGTCAGACTATCACTCCTGATGTCACTGGTCCTCTTTGAAAAAGAAGGAAAAAAAACAACTCTATGCCAGGCACTGTGCTAAGTGCATTATGATTTTTATCTTACTTGATCCTCATTAAAACTCTGGTAGGTAGGTGCTATCATCGCCCTCATTTTTACAGATGAAGAAACTGAGACAGACAGTGGTTAAGTGACTTGTCCAGGGTTACACAGCTAGTAAATATTTGAGGCTAGATTTGAACTCAGGTCTTTCTGACTGTAGGCCTTAGCATTGTGTCCATTATACCATTTTGCTGTCTAATAAAGATGAATATTAAAGAAGAATAAAGGACAAACACTGGGATAGTCAAGAGCTGCGAAATTAGAGACTCATTAATTTCTGGCATTTTTATTATTTAGGAAAAGAGTTCTTGGATCATAGTAGTATATGCTTTTTCTTTTCAACTAGTAAAATTTGAGGGGAAAAGGAGGGCAAGAAATAAAGATGGTTCAAAAGAAAAATAATCTCCTAGATTGTATAATTTTTTTGAAAGACTAAAAAATCCATTTACTTTCAAATCTGTTAGTCTACAGCATTTACCAATTGCTTTTTTCCCCTTTAGGGCATTGCTTTTAAATTAGCAGGGAATGGGTAAAAGAGTGGTGGGGAAGAGGAAGAGGTTTCAGGAATGGAAAAAAGGAGATTATATAAGAGGTAAGAGGACAACAAGGAAGTTAGAGCAATGGCATTATTAGGTTGTGTAGTTATGGCTTGTCCTTCGTTGTCCAAGAGGACCATGACATCAGGGAGGTGTTGACATGACTTGCAGTTGAATTTGGTTTGAGTGAGGAAGGCCTATGTGAAGTCACCAGCCTCACTTTCTCCTCCAGAGTCATCTCCAAAGGTCAGATATCAATTCAGATTATTGGAGATTACCCCAGGGAATATTAAGACTGATTCAGTGATTAACAGCCTCAAGATCAACTGGAGAAAAACTGAAAGGAAGGGATCTGAGAAGAAGCTTGTGCTTGACTAGTCATGACAAAGAAAAATGCATGGCCATAGCCATTACACTTAGTACTTTCAATTTGGGATTAAACATTTACTTGCTTAGTGTCCTAGGATTGTAGACTAGTTGGTATTCAATGGGTATTTATTCAGCTACTATGTGCTAAATATTAGGAATACAACAATAATGTGAAAATTGTCCTTGTCTCAAGGAGTTTATAGTCTACTGGTAGTAAAAGCCACGATATTAGTAGTAATATTAATAGTAATTTAAACATTTGTGGGAGGGATTTAATTACCTTGTAGAAGTTATCCCAGGGTATGTGAACTCAGTGCTTCCTTGGAAAATTCTGAGAATTCTAGGGATTTGGTGACTCAGAATTTGGGTGTGTGAGATATGGAAATCTCTGCCTGCTTCTGACTGTATGGTGACCCAATTCCACACAACAACTTGTAGCTTGATGGTATTACTGGACCAACAGGTGATATAAATGACTCCATGGAGAGAGTAGGAAAGCAGTTGTAAAAGCAGAGAAGGATTCTAAGAATGCCTAAGGATTGCCTAAGAATGTGAATTTGCACCAAGTGCATGTGTTCTCACTTCTGTGTCCTCTCTATTCATGTGTATATCCCACATATATGTATGTGTATTTTTTATGTTTCCTCTCTCATCATGGCATAATGACATATGGAGTATATTTTTGAGTTTATAGCAGGGGTGATTTTTCTTCTCATTTATTTTGTTGTCCCATTTAATTGTCATTGCTTTGAAATAATTTGTACTCCGGATGGTTTTATTAAAAAAAAAAAAAAGATTATCAATTCGGTGTTAGATAAACTCAGGGCCAGAAATTATTTGAGAAATTACCCTTTTCCCATCTTTTTTTTTTTTTTTTTTTGACAAGAACTGCTAGGAAAACTGGAAAGCAGTGTGGGAGAAGATAAACTTAAACCAGCATCTTAAACCTTAGGCCACAATAAGCTTGAAATGAATATATGTGCTGAAGATTAAAGCTTATACTATTATAAAAATTAGAAAAGAGCTAAATGACATTACCTTTCACAGCTTTGACTTGGCAGAGAGTTCTTAACCAGATAAAGAATAGAGGCAATCACAAATGATAAAATAGATAATTTTAATTCCATTTAACTCAATCAACAAGTCAATCATTCAACAAGTATTTAGTTAGCTTCTGCTATGTGCCAGGCACTACGCTAGTGAGTAGGTGTATTCAGAAGCTTTTACACTAATAAAAGCAATACAACTTAAAAAGAGAAGCTTTAAAATGGGTAAAAATTTGCATGCAGTATCTTTGATAAGAGCCTGATATTCAAATTGTACAGGGAAATAATATAAAAATACACAAGGTCAAGGGCCATTTCTCAATGTAAAATAGTCATTGTTTATGAACATAGTTCTTAAATAGGAATTGCAAATCCTTGGCAATCAAAACACTTGCTCCATATCTGTAATAACATAAGAACGTAAGTCAAAACAACTTTGAGGTTTTATCTCACACCTAGAAAATTGGCAATGGTTGCAAAAGATAGGAAAAGTCGATAATGGAGGGGCTCTGGAACAACATGGAAAGTAATACTCTGTTGGTAGAGCTGTGAAATTGGTCCAAATGTTCTAGAAAGCAATTTGAAATCATGGTAAGAATGTTCATAAAATCTATATAGTAGATAAAATGATATGTTATAAATGTTTATAGCCTTTGTCCCAGAGACACCACTGCTAGGTATATATCCAAAGTAGGTAAAAGACAGAAACATCCCACATGTACAAAAAAATATTTATAACAATGCTCTTATGCTCTCAAAGAACAAGAAACACGGTAGTTCCAATCAGTTGGGCAATGGATTAACAAACTATGGTGCATGGATCTAATGAAACATTCCTGTGTAAGAATCAATGAAGATGAAGAATTCAGAGAAGGGTGAAAAGACTCACACGTGAGCAAATGCAGAGTAAAGTAATCAGAACCTGCAAAACAACGTCTATAATGATTACAACAATGTAAGTACAAAGAACAGCAAAAGCAGTGCAAATAGAACATCAGGTAATTGCAATGATCCAAACTTTTCTTCAAGAAGAGACTTTCCTTTCCTTCTCTTTCCCAATGCCCTTCCTTTTTTTGTTGAGATGAGCAGTTATAGGTTTGGGACATTGCATATACCATTAGATTCTGTTGATGCATTGGTTAGCATTGCTGAAATAAGTGCTTTCTTTTTCTTTTTTCTATCTTTTTTTGCTACATTTGGTGGCTTTCTGGACAGCAGAAGTGGAGAGATATAGTCAGAAGTAAAGGTGAAGTAAAACAAAAGATTTCAATTACATTTAAAATTTTTAAAAATTGAAAACTCATCTTTGTTTCCTTTGAAGGAAAAGACATATAAGTAGGGGCTTGTCATTTTGAATGAGTATTAACTCCAAACCATGCTGATCCTGGGTTAGTTTTCAAGGAGTCTACAATTTGGGGCAGAGTGGGGGGTGGGGGAGAAGTTAAGCTCTGGTTTCATATGGATATCTTTTTATTTTTTTAGAGAATGTAGATTTTATTTTTTATAGTTTAATTCTAGTGAAGCTGTCTAGATGATGATATGATTAAAATTTGTGTTTTCTTCATTTTGAGTGATTCTTCTTTAATATTTCACAAGACAGGTTGCCTGACTGGTTATAAATTAGAAGAAATGTAGTATAAATGACAAGGGTGTCTCAGTGGGCAGCACTGATGAATTCATTAATTTGGGTATCGTTGATCATGCACTGTGAAGTTAATCTTGAGATGTGGGATAGATCAGAGCGTACATTAATAAGTGCATTTGTGCTTGACCTATAAAATGAGTGATCAACATGTCCCAAAGGGCCATGAAATTGTCGAGTTCACAGCAGAACCATCACCATCACAAGGCAATTTTGAATGACTAGTTTTACATTTTCATTGGAAGAAAAAATTGTGAACACCTTTTCTAATGGAAGACAAGTATTCTGAGTCTGTTAAAACAGACTCATGGCAGTTATTAAAGTTTTCTTCTTAAAGTTAAATCCATTTGCCTCCTTTAATTCTCTCTCCTTTTTCTGGGGAAGTAGCTGTAATTACTTCTTTGGAACCTTCTGGCTTATCAAAATAACAATGGCGATACCATTAATTTATCTTGAGTTTTGTAGTTACAAAGCACGTTACATGCATTGCCTCATTTGATTCTCACAAGAACTCTGTAAAGTAGGTATCAGAAACTCCAGTTGCCTCACTCTACTTATGATTCTATGGGATATGACTTCAAGATGTATATCATTGTCATCCCAATAAACAGTCTCCTGGTGGTGAGAATCAGATTCCTAGTAGATGTCCCCTTTATTAATTTCCATACGGAAGGTTGAAACTATCATTATCATGCCATAAAGAAGACTTCATCAGATAGATACCCATCTAATGGAAGAGTTCCCCACGACTGCGAT
Organism: Notamacropus eugenii; assembly: GCF_028372415.1. NCBI lineage: Eukaryota > Metazoa > Chordata > Mammalia > Diprotodontia > Macropodidae > Notamacropus > Notamacropus eugenii. The sequence continues at coordinate 636,333,085 of NC_092872.1, forward strand.
ATATCATGCTTCAGGCTTGTGATGTGCTTCTAAAACCTTTGAATTGTTGATTTGTTCATGCGGTACTGTTGTTTCTGTCTCTCTTTCTCTCTCTCTGCCTCTGCGGCTCTGTCTTTCTCCTTTTCTCTCTTTCCACTTCCCCATTACACACCTCCATCTTCATCTTCACCCAAAGGTTTTCTATTATGTTTCTTCTCTCTGGTTCCCAGATTTCATTACATTCGTCTATACGTACATTGTAACTCTGCATCTGCCCTTCCCCATACATCCTCCTTTATTTATCCTCTTTCTTTTGTATGTAATATAACTTTCCAAAGCCACATTCCTATAATGGTCTCATTTACCAGATTCCAATGATATCTACTAAGAATTGTTTCACTGCATTAGGATCTTTAGTTCATACCACTTTTTATCTATACTTTATTTCTATAGCATTTGCATGCAGATAGATATCTCAGGATATGGAGTTTTTTGTGGTCTGATTTCTTGCATTATATTTTCTGTTTTGTGAATTTCTGTATATTTCTACTTATTTTCTTCCTATATCATACCACATTCTTTGGCATCTATCCTGGTAGATATACATAGTCCTCATTTGGTTTAAAGCCCTTTTGATGAGATATGTAAGACTCTAGATATGCAAGGACTTTCCTGATTCCTCCAATTAATAATCAGCCCCTGTTTGATTCATTCCATCTTTTAACAGGAGTCTGTCATCACTATATTTTAAACTGTGGTCATAATTTAAATCCTATCTCAGCTTCCATCTTCTGAACTCAGTATTAATTTCGCAAATATGCCATTTCCTCTCCTTTCTTCCATATGTAGAAGTGAGAATTTCAATCTGTTGTTCTTCTCCCTAGTGGCTCCTAGTGTTCTTTTCCCTACTGGAAAATGATTATGACAAACTGCTTGTGGATATCTTCAACTCTGGAGCTGTCCTTTTCCTTATCTTTAACCTTGCTAGTGCCTTGACAATTGAATTCAGTTGAATTCAATTCAACAAACATTTATTAAGTGTTTAATATGTGAAAAGCACCATGATAGATGCTGGAGATCTAGGCAAAAATCAAAATAGTTGCTGTCCTCAAGTATGTTACATTCTATAATCAGCAAGGTAAATAGAAAGTACATATAAAGCTATGCAGATAGTCATTAGAAAGGAGAGACTACTAACAGTTGGGAGAATCAGAAGAGGCCCTGTATAGGAAGTGGCTCCGAGGTTGTGCTCTGATGGAAGCAAAGGGTTTTCTCCAAGGCAAATGTGAGGAGAAAGTACGTTATGGCTAGAGGGAACAGCTTTTGTAAAGACATGGAGACAGAAGATGAGATTTTATGTATGAGTAATAGTGATAAGACCAGTTTGACTGAAAAAGACAATGAATGAAGGAGGTTAATATGAAAAAAGTTTGGAAATAATTTGGAATTTGTAGATTGGAGTCAGATTTTGGAGGCCATTACATGCTAGGTTGTGTCATCTGTATTTCTCAGAGACAAGAGGGACATCTGGGCTTTGATCAGATCCATGTTTTAGGAATATCAATCTGGAAACTGGAGGATGGATTGGAGAGGGGAGAGATTGCTTATAAGGAGACCAAGAAAAAGACTATTGAAAGAGTTCAGACAAGAGATGATGGTCCATGGCAGATGCATGGTAGGACCTTCCTCCAATGGAAGAAAGGACATTTGAGAGAGATGTTTTGGGGATAGAACTGACAAAGTGTGACAATAGATAGGGCATGGAAGGTCAGGGAAAAGGAAGAATCAGGGATGATTCCAAGATTTCTATGTCTGGGTGGTTAAAAAGATGGTGTTGTTTTCAACAGAAATGGGGAAATATGGAGGAGGGACAGTATTTGGAAGCAAATACAATGGATTCTATCTTGAATAAGTTGATTTTGAGATATTTAAAGGAAATAATTATCAGCAGATTGTTGGTGATGTAGTACTGGAGCTCAGGAGAGAGATTAGGATTAGGATTAGGATATAGACTTGGGAGTCCTTTTTGTTGAGAGAATAATTGAACCATATAAACAAATGAACTCACCAAGGGAGAAAATATAAAGAAAGTGGAGGAGATGTGGAGTACAGAGGCTTGAGGAATTTTATACAAGAGAAGGAATAAGAGAGAGCAGTGTCACTTAGATTTTTTTTAAGAGTAAGGCATGGTTCAGTGTTAAAATCTTCAGAGAGGTCAAATGAAATGAGAACTGAAAAAAGAGCCATAGAATTTAGCAACTAAGAGATCACTGGTAATCTTGAAGAGGGCCATTTCTTTTTAATAGTGGAGTCAGAAGTCAGATTTCTAGGGATGGAGAAAAGAGTATTTAGAAAGGAAATATATTCCCTTTTCCACAAGTTTGGCTATGGCAGGGAGAAGAGATATAGGATGATAGTTTGAGAGAATATCAGAATCAAGCTTTCAGACTATCCTACAACTTTATCTTACCTTTTCTTATCTACTTCCTCCTTTTGTCATTTTCCTTTATACCTTACTTTCCTTTTAGTCTTTCTATTTCTGCTACAACTTGAATCTTCCTCCGTGGGCTACTTTTCCAATTACTCTCCTCTTTCAGTTTCTTAAATTCTCCCAAATCACTCTTCACTAAATTGAATATTTGGCTTTCTTAATACTTTCCTATTCATTAAAATCTTCATCACACTGGCTTATCCTTCTCAAATTCTGAGATATTGTGAATATATTCCCTTTTTACTTCTTTGTAGCATCCTTAAGTGTCATAATTTCTTTGCTTTTCTCATGACTGTTTTTTCATAATATTTCAGTGAGCCTAGTGACTCCCTAGAAGAGACTTCTAATGCTATGGAAGAAATCCTCCAAGTTTCATTGCTAACTTGATAAGCTATGTACACAGCAGATGTTATAAATATAATCATGGAGGATTGTTTTTCAACACTAGTACAACGATTGAATTTCCAAAGGAAATGAATGAATTTTGTATAGTTATCCTCATTAAGCTTTATTAAAATAGGAGCCATGGTGCAGTATTTTTATTTGTTTCATTCATTTAGCACTAGTGACAAGATGGTCATGGGACTTGCTGATATGAGGGCATTACCCTATTGATTAAATAATGTTATAAAAAAGAAGGGATAATAAAGCATTGAAAAATTGCCAAAGACACTTTGCAAACAAAGCTACTGAAAGGAGAGCAGTTGTGAAGCCTTTGGTGCTAGTGAGTAATTAACAGGTGAGTAGGAATTAAAATAAAGTTTACTGGTCAAAACTCAGGATAATTTTTTAGATTTGTTGGAGTGAAGAAGCTCACATTTTGTTTCCCAATAGAATTCATTTTTCAGTGTGGAAGTAATAAAAATAAGCACTTGAAACCAGAGTGATATAGAACAATATATTTGAAATGGCACAGAAGAAAACTGTCTGATTTTATAGACAAGGGACCTGATTCAAATCTCAGCTATCATACATAAAACAGTAAGGACTTTCAAATGATATATTTGCAGCATTACTCCATTATAGATTACAGACAAACAAACAAACGAAAAAGTCTACAACACCTGGCCAAGAAGGATGGAAGTATATGATTCTGGCATTTTTATGGTAGGAAAAATAATTCTGTGTCCAAGAATGGACAAGCCTAGAGCACAAGGCTTGTCCACTCTTGGAGACAGGATTATTTTTCCAGTAGTCTACAGGATGATCTGTTTTTGTTGTTGTTTTTTATACTTTCTCAAGAAGGAACAGGGATAGCAGTGACCTGCCCCATTTGGAAACTCTACCTAGATTTTTGGCATGACAGGAACTATCTGCTATGTGGAAACTGTGTATCCTGTATTTTCTTCCCTTTGGGCATGTCAATTCTATTCTATCAGTTTTTGGAACTCTCCAGGGGACTACTATCAACTGACTTTTCTGTTCTTCCCCTTTTCTCCCTCTTCAATTTCTTCCCTCTTTTCTCTTCTATTCTCATCCTTCCCACCAAATAAGTAGTTGAAATTGGGGGACATTTGAGGATATGCATGCAAGTCCATTTTGAGACTATGCATGTCATAACATTAGGGTAAGTTACCCTTCCTTCTTTAATAAAAAAAATTAAGAGTTTTTTAAAACCTTAATTCAAGCAACATTAATAGAGATCCTATGCTCTTTAACAACTTGGCCATATATGGAGAGAATGTGTTTTTCCTGGAGTTACTAGAGTTATGTGAATATAATGCAAAGCTTGTAGTTATTTCAGTCCAAACAGTGAATTCAATGAAAGATATTCTACTTGAGCACTTTTTGATTGATTTCCTTTTTAGCTTTCCTTAGCTTTCCTTTACTTAGCTATAAACTACTTAATGGCAAAATAGTGTTTATCATATTGTTTTATATCTCACATGTTCTGCCATAGTTCTCACCCCATAGTGATGGGTTCAGTCAATAATTGTGAAATTTAATTTAATTTAATTTTAATTGTTTTTACATGAATATCAAGTCTAAAGAGTTTTGTGACCATAACAGTGGAATCATGATCAAGTTCATATTTTATGGTCTGTTTCCACTTTAAATACAAAATCTATTTATTCACTCAATAAATTGTGTTTTGAGTACATACTATTCATTATTTTACTTCATCTCTAAATATCTCTAAATTCTAACAATGTGGAAGGCACTCTGTGAGGCATGCAAAATGAATAAGACATGGCTTCTGCTCTCAAAGAGTCAGTAGTCTAGTAATAAATGCCATTGAGATGGACAAACAAAGTGCAGAAGAAATTTAGGGGAAGAAGTGATCACTTGTAGATGTGTTAATTGGAAAGATTCATGGAGGAGGTGGCATTTAAATGATCACCTCATTCAGCAGTGTATATTAAACACCTTCCATGTGCAAAGCACTAGGGGATTGTGGAGAGTGGTGAGTTTGGATTCAGATGTCCTATGTGTAAATACTAGCTCTACCATTTACTACCCATGTAATCTGGGGCAAATTATTTAACCTCTTGGGGCTTTAGTTTCCTTATTTGTAAAATGATAGTTAGACTAGATAGTATCTAAAGTTCTTTTTATTTTAAATCTATGATACTATGAATAATATGTATTCTTTTTACCTCAAGTACTTGATGATTTTATCAGGTAGGTAAAATGAGTAAACAAATAATGATAACGTGGGACAGAATGGTACAAGTACCTTAAGATAGGTACAGTATTTCATGTTGGTTCAGAAGAAGGAGAGGTAACATTTTATTAGAGGAACTGAAGAAAGAATCATGAAAAAAGTATCATTTGCACCAGATCTTGAAGGATGGGTAGGATTTTGAGAGTTAGAGATGAAGTCTCCTCCAAGGCAAGATAGCTTTCCAGGCAGATTAAGCATGCACACATACACACATTTATAGATGTGTGCACATACACATGGTGGCATTGAGGAAGCAGCATGATATCATGAAAAGAGCACTGCCTTTTGAGTCCAAGAACCTGGGTTTAAATTCTACCTCTAGTATTTTCTACCAGTATGTTCTCAGACAATTCAGTTACTTCCCTTATCTGTTAAATGAGGGAGTTGGATGAAAAAACTTCTGAGTACCTTTCCAGTCCTAGAATTATAATCCCAGAGGGAAAATTCACACCATGTTTGAGGAGTGGCAGATAGTTCACTGAGATTAGAGCAGAGATTATGTACACAGTTGAATGTTAGCCTAGAAATGTAGATTGGGGGGGGGGGGAAGTGAAGAGGGGGAAACTTCAACATCAAGAGTCTTGAATGTCACATTAAGAGGTTTAGAAGTAATTCAAAAGATAAAGGATGACAGTGAGAATTTATGAATAGAAAGCAGTGAGAACTATACTTCAGTGAGCACTGATAGGCAAAGGCAATGTGGTGTACTGGAGTGTTAGATTTGGGATTAGGAAGGCATGATTCCAAATCTTACCCCATATACTTCCTAGCTGTGTGATACTGAGTGAATCACTTAATACCTCGGTGCTTCAGTTTTCTTATCTGAAAAACGAAGGGGTAGTCTTAGATCTCTTCTAACTTCAAAATCATAATCCAATAAATTGGTCTCTGCATTTCATATGTACTCTTGAATTTTCCAGGACATTTTATGATGGTCTTAAGAAAGACCCTAGGAAGGCTGCAGGTCAGAGTGTCTTCACATATTAGGTGTTCTCATCAATCTTCATTTCTATTTAAAATCTGATATTTATCATCATTGACCTGCTGTTTCTCCTCTGATGGTATTGGTGATTCTTTCATCATTTTGACCCACTCTTACTTTTGTTGCTTAAAATTTTGCACTCATATTTGTCTGTGAGGATATTTTTATTCTTAAGCAGTAAGCATTTTCATGAAATTGACCTATTCTTGCAGGAACTCTCTTGATATTCCTATTGAATTGCTATGTCAAAGAAGCCCCTATTCCATTTCCCAATACTTTCCCAACAATCCTGTTTTCTAAGGCTAGTAAATGACCATCCCAATAAAAGATTCCAAATCACTCCTCATTTTCCAGAAAACACTTCTCTAGATTTCTCAGTCTTTTTTTTTTTTTTTAGCAAATGCTAAGTCCTTGACATTTTACCCCAAGAATTGCTTTTGTTCATTTTTGTTTATTCCTCAAAAAAGTCTAGCTTTTTGTTATTAGAATTGACAAATAGAATGAAGAGGCATAAAGAGTTGCCTTTCTTCTTGGAATTATAGGTCATAGATCCCATGGAAAGGCCTTCAGAAAGCTATCTAGTCTAACCTGTGTATGTTACAGGTGATAAACCAGGCAAGGTTTTTTTTTTTTTGGCTAATGGTTCGATTGACAGTAAGTTTCACAGGTGGGATTGGAATGCAGGTCCTCTGATTCTGAAAAACAATGCTCTTTCCAGGCTTCCACTTTGTCTTCTCATTCCTAACTATACTATTCCTAGCCTGGTAGGGAGTCAGGGAGACTTTGTTATCTTTTCATCATTTAGACCAAAGTAACCAGGTTGCTTCTGCTTTTTCTATCTTGTTTTTAAGATTCATTGTATTATTTTTAGGAGTTGTAGAAGGGGAGGGGGAGCCAAGGTAGTGGAGAGAAGCCAGGAACTTGTTTTAGTTCTCCAGTTTCCCTCAGAATCAACATTGAATCAAGCCTATAAATGGATTCTGGAGTGACAGAACCCACTGAAAGACAGAATGAAACAATTTTCCAGCTTAAGATAACTTAGAAGGACTTCAGGAAAGGTCTGTCTCACTTGGGTAAAAGCAGAGCACAGCCCATTACAGATGATGTCCAGGCAAATCAGCCACAGCACAGAGCAGCAATCGAGGCCCCTTGGTCATGACTCAGCAGGCTAGTCACACAGAAGATCAGCTGTGAAGACGCTGGTCCCAGAAAAGAAGACAAATTGCCAGTCCTGGAACCCTGGCACAACTATAATGACAGGGAAAATTAAAACACAAACTCAGAAGAGTTCAATAATGTCAAAATGCCTGCATCTGAAGCCTCAAAAGGGAATATGAATTGGTTTCAAGCCCAAAAGTCCTAGAAGAGCTCAAAAAGGATTTTAAAAATCAAGTAAGAGAGTTAGAAGAAAAATTGGGAAAAGAAATGATATTTATGTAGGAGAATTATAAAAAAAGAGTCAACAGCTTCCAAAAGGAAGCACAAAATTTGACTGAAGAGCACAACTCCTTAGAAAATAGAATTGGTCAAATAGGAAAAAAAATCCATTGAAGAAAACAACTCCTTTAAAAGAAGAATTAGCCAAATGGATAATGAGGTATGAAAGCTAACTGAAGAAAATAATTCCTTCAAAATTAAAATTGAGCAAGTGGAAGCTAATGACTCCATGAGACATCAAGTAACAGTCAAACAAAATCAAAAGAAGGAAAAAAAAAAGAAATGTGAAATTGGAAAAACAATTGACTAGGAAAATAGACCCACAAGTGACAATTTAAAAATTATTGGACTACCTGAAAGCCAAGATAAAAAAAGAAGCTGGACATCATATTTCAAGAAATTACCTAGGAAAACTGCCCTGATATTCTAGAAACAGAGTGTAAAATAGTCATGGAAAGTATCCACCAATCATTTCCTGAAAGAGATGGTGAAATGAAAACTCCAAGGAATATTATAGTCAAATTCCAGAACTATCAGGTCAAGGACAAAATACCACAAGCAACCAGAAAGAAACAATTCAAATCTTGTGTGGCCATAGTCAGGATTACACAGAATTTAACAGCTTCTACGTTGAAGGATTGGAGGGCCTGGAATATGATATTCTGGAAGGCAAAAGAGCTTGGATTAAAACCAAGAATCAACTACCCAGAAAAACTGAGCATAGTCTTTCAGGGGAAAAGATGGTCATTCAATGAAATAGGGGATTTTCCAAACTTTTCTATTGAAGAGACCAGAGCTAAGCAGAAAATTTGATTTTAAACACAAGATTCAAGAGGAGCATAAAATATTAAATAGAGAAAAGCAAAAAAAAATATTATCCAATAAAATCAAACTATTTACATACCTACATGGGAAGATGATACTTGTAACTCTTGAGAACTGCATCCCTATTAGGGCAGTTGGAAGAAGTATACATAGATAGAGGGTGTGGATACAAATTGATTTTGATGTGATGATATAAAAATATTAAGGGTAAAAAAAGAAGGATTGTACTGGAACAAGAGGAAAGGGAGAGGCAGAATAGGGTAATTACATCACATGAAGAAGCACAAAAGGTCCATTACAGTACAGGGAAAGAAGGAAGGGAGTGAGCATTGTTTGATTTTTACTCTCATCTGATTTGTCTCAAAGAGGGAATAACATACACATTCAGTTGGGTATAGAAATTTATCTTAGCAGAAGTGGAAGGGATAGAGGAAAGAGAAAGAAAGGGGGGGGGCTGATAGAAGGGAGGGCTGAAGTAGGAAGGAAAAGGGGAAAGAAAAGGAAGGGGGACTGAAAGAAGGGAGGGCAGACTGAGGTGGTGATCAGAAGCAAAATACTGGTGAGGAGAGAAAGGTAAAAATGAGAGAGAAAATTATAAATAAGGGGACATAGAATGGAGAGAAAGGCAGTAGGAATCATGACTGTAAATGTAAATGAGATGAACTATTCCATCAAACAGAAGCAGATAGCAGAGTGGATTAAAAACCAGAATCCTACAATATGTTGTTTACAAGAAGCACACTTGAAGCAGAGAGATACACACAGAGTAAAGGTAAAAGGTTGGAGCAGAATATTTTATACTTCAGCTAAAGTAAAAAAAAAAAAAAAGCAAGGATAGCAATCCTGATCTAAGACAAAGCAAAGCAAAAAGCAGATCTAATTAAAAAAAAAAAGATAAAGAAGGAAACTATTTCTTGGTCAAAGGTACCATAGATAATGAAGTCGTGTCAGTACTAAACATATATGCACCAAGTGGTATATCATCCACATTCCTAGAGGAGAAACTTAGTTACAGGAAGAACTAGACTGCAAAGCTATACTAGTAGGGGACCTCAGACTTTCTCTCTCAGAACTAGATAAATCTAACCACAAAATAAATAAGAAAGAAGTTAAGGAGGTGGCTAGAATTTTAGAAAAGTTAGATGTGATAGACCTCTGAAAAAAACTGAATGGGTATAGAGAGATATGTATATTTTCCTCAGCAGTACATGGCACCTACACAAAAACTGATCATGTGTCAGAGCAAAAAAAAAACCAAAACCCTCACATTCCAAATCAGAAAGGGAGAGGTATTAAACACAACCTTTTCAGATGATGATACAATAAAAATTTCTTGTAATAAAGTGTCATGGAAAGATAGACTAAAAATTAATTGAAAAGAAAATAATCTAATCCTAAAGACTGAATGGGTCAAACAACAAATCGTAGAAACAATCAATCACTTCATCTAAGTGAATGACAGTAATGAGACAACATACCAAAATTTATGGGATGCAGCTAAATCAGTTCTTAGGGGAAATTTTATATCTCTAAATGCTTAAATGAATAAAATGGAGAAAGAGGAGATCAGTGAATTGGGCACACAACTGAAAAAGCTAGAAAAAGAACAAATTAAAGCTCTCCATTTAAATACCAAATTAGAAATTTTGAAAATCAAAGATGAGATTAATAAAACTGAAAGTAAAAAAAAAAAAAGAGGAACTATTGAACTAGCAAATAAAAATAAGAGCTGATTTTTTGAAAAAGCCAATAAAATAGATAAACCTTTGGTAAATTTGATTTAGAAAAAAAGGAGAAAATCAAATTACCAGTATCAAAAATGAAAAGGAGAATTCACAACCAATGAAGAGAAAATTAAAAGAATAATTATGAGTTACTTTGTTTAACTGTACAACAATAAATCTGACAATCTAAGTGAAATGAATGGATATTTACAAAAATAAAAATTGACCAGATTAAAAGAAGATGAAATAAAATGCTTAAATAATCCCATTCTAGAAAAAGAAATTGAACAAGTCATTGATGAACTTTCTAAGAAAAAATCTCCAGGACTAGATGGATTTACAAGAGAATTGTGTCAAACATTTAAAGAAAAATTAATTCCAATTCTACATTGACTATTTAGAAAAAATAGGCAAAGAAGTATCCTACCAAATTCTTTTTAAGACACAAGGTGTTGATACCTAGTCCAGGAAGAGCCAAAACAGAGAAATGATATTATAGACCAATTTCCTTAATGAATATAGGGGAAAATGCAAAAATTTTAAATAAAATGTTAGCAAAGAAATTATGGCAATTTATCACCAGGATAATACCTTATAACGTGGTGGGATTTATACCAGGAATGGAGGGCTGATTCAATATTAGGAAAATTGTTGGTATAATTGACCATATCAATAACAAAACTAACAAAAATCATATGATTATCTTAATAGATGCAGAAAAAGATTTTGACAAAATACAGTATCCATTCCTATTAAAAACACTAGAGAACATAGGAATAAATGGAGCTTTCCTTAAAATAATAAGCATTGTCTATCTAAAACCATCTGCAAGCATTATATGTAATGGAGAAAAACTAGAAGTATTCCCAATAAGATTAGGGTGAAACAGGGATCCCCATTATCATGACTATTTTTCAGTATCTTACTAGAAATGTTTACTTTAGCAATAACAGAAGATAAAGAAATGGAAGTAATTAGAATTGGCAATGAGGAGACAATGCTATTGCTTTTTGTAGATAATATAATGATATACTTAGAAAATCCTAGAGAATCAACTTAAAAACTACTTGAAACAATGAACAATTTTAACAAAGTTACAGGATATAAAATAAGCCTATATATGCATATATATGTATACATACATACACATATATATGTACAAATATATATATATATGCATACGCATATATTTCCAACAAAGTCCAACAACAAGAGAGAGAAAGAGAAATTCCATTTAAAATAAATGGAGACAAAAAAAATTTGGGAGTCTACCTGCCAAGATTAACCCAGGAACTATATGAACACAGTTACAAAACATTTTTCACATACGTAGAGTCAGATCTAAGCAAAAGGAAAAATATCAATTGCTCATAGGTAGGCCAGGCTAATACAATAAAAATGATAATTCTTCCTAAATTAGTTTTACTGATTCAGTATCATACCAATCAAACTACTAAAAATTATTTTATAGGGTAATATGACAGAACAGGAAGATGATAAATGTTGGAGAAGATGTGGGAGAGTTGGAACACTAATTCATTGTTGGTGGAGCTGTGAGCTGATCCAACTATTCTGGAGAGTAATTTGGAACTATGCCCAAAGGGCTACAAAAATGTGCATACCCTTTGACCCAGCAATACTGCTTCTAGGACTCTGTCCCCAAGAGATCATAAAAATGGGAAAGGGTCCCACATGTACAAAAACATTTATAGCAGCTCTCTTTATGGTGGCCAAAAACTGGAAATCAAGGAGATGCCCATCAATTGGGGAATGGATGAATAAATTATGGTATATGAATGTAATGGAATACTATTGTGCTATAAGAAATGATGAACAGGAAGACTTCAGAGAGGCCTGGAAAGACTTATATGATCTGATGCTGAGCAAAAGGAGCAGAACCAGGAGAACTTTGTACACAGCAACAACCACAGTGTGCAAGGAGTTTTTCTGGTAGACTTAGAACTTCATTGCCATGCAAGGACTTAAAAAATTCCCAGTGGTCTTTTAAGGCAAAATGCCTTCCACATCCAGAGAAAGAACTATGGAATTCAGTCACATATTGTAGCAGATCATTTTCTTTTGTATTACATTTTGGTTTGTTACATGATTTCTCCCATTCATTTTAATTCTTTTATACAACTTGACTATGGTGAAAATGTATTTAATAAGAATGTATGTGTAGAACCTATATAAAATTGTATGCCATGTCAGGGAGGGAGGGGGAGGGAAAGAAATAATCTAGGTTGTATGGCTGTGATTGTGGAACACTGAAAATAAATAAATTATTTTATAGAGCTAAAAAAAACCCCCAAAATTCTTTTGGAAGAACAAAAGGTAAAGAATATCAAAAGAACTAATAAAAAAAATGCAAAGGAAGGTGGCCTAGCTATACAATATTGAAAACCACATTATAAAGCAGTAATCATCAAAAGTATTTGGCACTGGCTTAGAAATAGAGTGGCAGATCAGTGGAATAGGTTAGGTACACAAGACACATTAGGAAATGACTATAGTATTCTACTGTTTGATAAACTCAAAGACTCCAGCTTCTGGGATAAGAACTCAGCATTTGACAAAAGCTGCTGGGAAAAGTGGAAAATAGTAAGGCAGAAACTAAGTATAGACCAACATCTTATACCCTATATCAAGATAAAGTCAAAATAGGTACACAATTTAGACATAAACGGTGATACCATAAGTAAATTAGGAGAGCAAGGAATAGTTTGCCTGTCAGATCTATGAAGGAGGGAACAATTTATGACCAAACAAGATAGATAACATTACAAAATGAAAAATGGCTAATTTTGATTACATTAAATTAAAAAAGTTTTGCACCAACAAAACCAATACAACCAAGATTAGAAAAAAAGCAGAAAGCTGATATATACATGTATATATATATATATGTGTGTGTGTGTGTTGATATATATATTTACAGCCACTGTTTCTGATAAAGGCCACATTTCTCACATATATAGAGAACTGAGTCAAATTTATAAGAATACAAGTCATTTTCCAGTTGATAAACTGTCAAAGTATATGAACTGGCAGTTTTCAGATGAAGAAAGCTATGTATAGTCATATAAAAATGCTCTAAATCACTATTGATTAGATAAATTAATTAGCTAAATAAGTTAGATATATAGATATAATTAGATATAATTATATCTAAATAATATATAATATATTATATGTATAAATATATAATATATATTATATATAATATATATAATTATATCTAAATAATCTATGTCTAATATATATAATTATATAGATATAATTAGATAATATAATAGATATAATTAGATAAATAAATTAAAGCAGTTTTGAGGTGCCACCTCACACTCATCAGATTGACTAATATGCCAGAAAAGGAACATGATTAATGTTGGAGAAGACGTGGAAAAATTAGAACATTTATGAACTGTTGGTAGAGTTGTGAACTAACCCAACCATTCTGGATAGCAATCTGGAACTATGTCCAAAGGACTAGAAAACTGTACATACCCTTTGATCTAGCAACACCACTACAAGGTCTATATCCCAAAAGGATAAGAGAAAAGGGAAAAGGACCCACGTGTACAAAAATATTTCTAGCACCTCTTTTTGCGGTGCCAAATAATTAGAAATTGAGGGAATGCTCATCAATTAGGGAATGACTGAACAAGTTGTGGTATATGAATGTAATGGAATACTATTGTTCTGTAAGTAATGATGAGCAGGTAGATTTCAGAAAAACCTGGAAAGACTTATATGAACTGATGCTGAGTGAAGTGTGCAGAACCAGAACATTGTGCACAGTAACAACAACGTTGTGTGAAGATCAACTATGATAAACTTAGCTCTTCTCAGGAATACAGTGATCTAAGACAATTCCAAAAGACTCATGATGGAAAATGCTACACGCATCCAGAGAAAAACCTATGGAATCTGAATAATGGCCTGCAGAGTTGGGACAAGAGTCTCTGACCTTTGATTCCAGAGTATATGCTACGCTCAATGTATATTGCTAGATGGGAGATTCCAGGGTGATACCAGAAGCTATCCCTAGTTCAGTGTTTTTAAGGTAATGTTATTGAACTCAGTGCCTATGTTGTTCCTTAAAATCAATGGAGAAAAGACAGATAAGGTAAGGTAATAACTAGCTAAGCATTTTGTTCACTACAATGTAACAAATCACTGAATCACAGTCGCAGAAGGTTACATTTGGAAGGAACCTCAATACATTATCTATTGTAACATATACCTGAAAAAAAGAACAACTTTATACAGCATATCTAAGAAATCTCTTTGAGATTACATTCTGTTATTGCCATATCTTGTGTGTATGTTTATTTGCATGTCTCCTCCTTTAGATTCTGAGTTTCTTAAGGGCAGTAACTTTGGTTTTGCCTTTCTTTGTGTCTTCAGCATTTAGCACAGTGCCTGGAATATAGAAAATACTTAACAAATACTTATATACTGACTGACTGTATATTAAGTCTTTGCTTTAAGATTTGTATTGAGAAGGGTCCAATTACCTTCTGGGGTAGTTCCTTCCACTTTAAGATCATTCCAATTATTACACAGTTTTTTCTTCAGTCAAGACGAAATCTACTTCTTTTTACCTTTTACCCAATGATACTAGTTCTGCTCTTTTGAGGATCAGATTGCCTACTATTTTAATCACATGTGAAGTTTTCTTCTTTGCCAGACACAATCTGAGGAATTTGGACATGGAAAAGTTCAAAGTTCTCTTTATGAGAAAATGAACTTGTAATTTAATTTATTTTTCTCTGTTTTTTTCACATGTAAATACAATTATAAGTGGGATTAAAGGCATTGACTTTGTTCATATACTAATAAGTCTAATTCTGCTTCACTTATGTTGCCATATAAGGTCACCTTAGCTGAGTTAAAATTAACCTCACTGTTATCTTTCTAATGTAGCAACTTCTTACTAGTGCCACTAATGGTATGCCTACTGTATTTAAAGACTTTGTGAAGTTATTTTAGATTTTCTAGTTTTATTTATAAATTTCTACATTCTAAAAGATGTTATATCTTATATCTATGATATAAACATAAACTTCTTTACTGCAAATTTTGAAGGAAAACTGAAAAAAATTCCGCTGTATTCTTAGGTGTAAACTTCTCTTGCTGTGTTCTAAATAAATATTTTCTAGAAGGCAATAGAGTTGTAATCATTTTAACTCTACAATCTAATGAGAAAAAGATCAAGGGTCTTAAAAGGTCCTAATCAACAGAATAATTTTAAAAATTCCTTATATTTGACTTTAGAGTTTTCTCTTATTTCCATCTTTTACTTAAAAGTAGAGTTGCTTTCTAAATTACATGTCTTTTCCTAATATTGATATTTCCTAAGATCTCTTATTTACATAGCCAATTGGCTTGAGGAAATGATGGTTGTAACAGTTTTCAATTAACTAGTTTTAATGTGATCTGAGAAATCTAGAAATCTACTTCTTCCCTTTTGACTAAGAAATACTCATTTTCACATAAGTTTATCACCATCTTTCTTCTTCTCACCTATTTTTTTTGTGTGTGGAATTAATATAGAAATGGCTCTGGGACAGCATCATGCTTAACAACGTTGACTAGCTATTTTATCTATAATAATATGTAGAACATTAAATTCAAGAGTAATAGCAGAATAGTGATGGTCCCAGGGCCATTTCTATATTAATTCCACCAAAAAAAAAGTGAGAATTAGAGAGAAAAACAGAAAGAATGATGATGATAAACCTTTGTAAAGATGAATATATTGTAGTCGAAAGGGAGGAAGCAGATTACTAGATATTCTCAGATCACATTAGAAACTAGTTAAAAATATTCAGAGATATTTTGGGAACATGCAGGCATAATTTCACCAAAAAAAGAAAGGCTGTAGAATATATATATTGCAAGGTATTTGTTTGATGTAACTGGAAGTAGTTTACCTCTGGATAGGGCACTTAAGTGCCCAAGATCAAAGAGTTGAGTCCCAAGGTTCTCTAAGGGTGACATATATTTGAATTCAATCAAAAATATGTTGACAAATGAGCATTGATCAAATAGTTACATAATTTTTTTTAAAGATAAAAAAATAGAGGGGATTTGTGAGGGCAATTCAGCACCAGATCACTGACACCAGCAATTACATACAGACTACCCTTAAAAAGTTCAGATTTATTAATCAATACAGGTTATATGAAGAGGAAAAGATAGAACTAGTGTAATGCCTCACTATAGGCTGCAAAATTTTAGTACCTACAAAATAAATACCTAGCAAGACACAACCTGGTGCCTAAAAATTATACACTAAGAGCTTGATATTTCATAAATTAACAGACAATAATCATCATGCTTTAAATATATACTTTAAATTATCCTTGATAATTCATCTAATAAATTACTGAAACTGGACCATTATCACAAATAGAATTGTTGGCTACAATGACTCAGATACAACATTGATCTGTAAAAATTTAAGAATAACATTTCAAATAGATTTCTCCATTTCAAAAACTCATAATATCTAAGCTACATTACGGATGAAATGATTTCAAAATGTTATAATCTAGGAGAATATATAAAACCATGTGAGAATAGGATGAGATGCAATGTCATCTCTTTTTTTCTTATCTATCACTGGAGATGAGTCCATATATATGTATATATATGTATGATGTACACACACATATTTAATATACAAATGAACTCAACCAGCATGTCTACAGGAAAATATTGAATGAATGACCAAATCATACAAATTCATTTAAAGAAGTAGAAGAGTTCATGAAAGCAATTCAGGTGTGAATCATAACCACCAGAAATTACAAAAGGGTTAACTTTAAGTAAACAACACTTATCAAATGCCAAAGATTATGAAATGAAAAGTTAGAAACATAGCATAGTAATATATCATTTCACCAAAAAATGATAGTGAGATAAATAATAATAATTAAGACAATCAACATGAACTTACATAGAATTTTAATTGTTTTACTTATATATTATTTTCTAGGGCAAGGGAGATCCAGGTGCTGTGGGAAGTTCTAGGATGAACTAGTAATACAGGCATGATTCTGAAATCTAGAAGGTCAGGAACAGTTTCCTCGTTTGCATTATGAGGTGGTTAGACTGCATGAACTCTATGTGCTTTTTTGGCTATGAATCATAATATTCTATTCGTGTTTTGCAGACAAGAAAAATAAAACTCAGAAAAGTTAAGCACTTTGTTCAAGAGCACATGGCTGGTAACTGATCCTCTTACTTGAATATCTGGATAGTATTACTGAGGTAACCTGGGATTAAAAATTGGCTTCAGAAAATGCTTCAATGTATTTATTGTCCCATGGGCAAAATGAGTATGGTATGAGTACTTCCTCCACCAGTTCAGATCATCATGCATCCAAGCCTTTTATCTTCCTGCCTTTTCATAAGTCTACCAAGGAGGCTCTCTCAGAGTGTTGGAAGCTTTACTCAGGTTCTTTAAATGGATGCCAGCAAAACATCTAAGTTTCCTCCCTCTATTATGCTTAGCTCTTGCTACAAATTTGGTCTACTTTCTTTTCCAATCATAAATTTCACTGATAATGAATTTGATGCCATTTAACATGTACACAGAAATCATCTTGATAATATTCTAAAGCATATTTATATCCATCCTTCCTCTTTCCTTTATCTTTCTGCTTACTTGTGATTCTTTTGAAATCATAATCTATGACCCATAGTCATACAATATCACCAGGACAATAATACTCTTACAACGATGGGCTTCTGGTAATATGCAGTTTGAGATAATTAAAAATGATGTTCACTTACCTAAATTAGAACACATATGATCTTTTATTTTTTCTATTCAATTCTGGGTATAGCTCATTAACTCTTTATGTTCCTGCCCAAGGGATATTAATGGATGAATTTAATGAGCTAATTATCCAATTGGATAGAATAATCTATGCAATATTCAGTCTTCATCCACTTTATTTTTCCTTTGTGAATGACTGGACAAATCTTTTTTTAAGGAAGCATGGATATCATTGAAAAGTCCCCATAGCGTTCTGGGGCTCAATTTCATCAATATAGTGTCCTGAATAAAGTCCAATTGGAAAATGAGCCAGAGAGTCATATAATCATAGAATTTTAATTTTGGAAGGAACCGCAGTGGTCATCTAGTTCAATCCATGAAATGAATCTCTAATTTGTAATGCTGGATAAGTAGTTATCTAGGTTCTCCTTGAAGAGCTCCAGTGGGTAGAATCTATCACCTCATAGGACAACCCACCCACCTTTGGAGAACTCTTATTATTAGGAATTTTTCCTGATATTAAGCTTGTTTCCTTCTTTGAAACTTTCACACATTTCTCCTTGTTTAGACCAGTAGGGACAAACAGAATAAGTTCAATCCCTCTTTCATATGGTAGCCCCTTAAATATTTGAATACAGTTATTATATATCTATATATATAATAAGATCTGGGTCTTCTTTTCTCCAAGGTCCATTCAATCTTAGTCAGAGACTCTATAGATGCTTATTTTTGATGCAAAAAAAAATGCACAAAGTAAATTATCTGATGGAAGATACCTAAAAACTGTTTAGTTGAAGAGATAATGTTTAGTATGCCTTTTCTACTATGTTTTGTAACATTATCAAAAGCTAATATTTTTGTGTTGCTCCCTCTGATCTACCTCCACAATTCATGAGTTTTCAGGGTTTTTTTTTTTCTTTCAGGTTTGGTCTCCAGGGGAGTGACTATTATACCCATGGATTTCAAGGGGATAGCTTTAGGTTGTGGGCCCCTATTATTATACTTTACAAGCACTCCCGATTCTATTGGTAAGTGAACCAGTAGACATAATAAGCTTAAAGCATGACATAGGAAGATTAACAGCTACAAAACATCCCCCTATAATTCTGAGGAGAGAGAGAGAGAGAGAGAGAGAGAGAGAGAGAGAGAGAGAGAGAGAGAGAGAGAGAGATGAAAAGCAACTCCCTTTCAAAGACTGGATTCGTCCTCCACTGCTGGTTCTCATATGGAGTAATTGCAGAGCTACATACTGGCTTTTTAAGGACTATCAGGAGGCATGGCCAGTTTTTTTCCCTCAGTCAATGGTCATGTTCTCCTACCAATTAAATCAGACATTTTTCATACTTTGTAGAGGAAGCTGGGGAGTGGGGGGGAGGGGGGGGGAAGAAAAACATTTTTATACTAAGTTTAACACCTTGATATCTTATCCTTACTTTTTGTTATTATATCCTTCTCTGGGAATTTGGTCAGGGATCAATCCTCCCCTCACCCATACTTTATTTTTTATTTATTTAGAATTTTTATCCCACCTCTTCCCTCAAAAGACTGTAGGCATTTCTATATTATAAGAGATAATATAGATCCATCAATGCTTCATAAGATTTATGGTTTCAGCAGCGTTGGTATTCTCCCTATTTATATGAGTTCAAATAGAAATAATCACCATGTCTTTAATGTTCTCGGGGTAAGGCTCTCTCATTTTAGGTAGGTAAGCTCTCCTTCTATTACTGAGCTTGCAATATAAGCATTTCTAGTTTAAGATCTGTCTGAGCTTATGCTGTCTTAGCATAGCCTTTGAGTATGCAAGGTGGTCTTCACACCATGATAAGAAATCAAAGATGGAACAGAGGAAGTGGACTATATTAATGAAAAAAATTAAATAAAAAACAGAGCAAAGTGATTCCCTGAATATTCATCTTGACAAGGTATACCAGTTATGTCCAAGAAAAAAGAAGACGTAATCTTTTAATTGTTGATAACTGTCAATAAGCCTTATTTCTTTTATTAATATGCTACACTCTTCATGAAAAACATTCCTTTTCAGGCCCTCATTTTAATAAACTATCCAATCTTCATAGATTTCTATTGGGAGCCGGTTGGTACAGTGAGTCAGGAGAGAACTAGATTTGAATTTTGCTCTTTAGATATGTGACCCTGGGTCACATATTATATGGTAACTCCTCTAATCCTCAGTTTTCTCTACTATAAAATGGGTATAATATTTGTAGCAGTTGATCTTCAAAGTTGTATCAAATGTGATAATGCCTTTGCAGCACTCTATAAATGCCAGTTATTATCTTTGTTGTTCTTGCTGGTATTATCTGAGAAAGGCTGACAGTAACCTTAGTGATTTTAGAGAGAACTTGGCTTTTCCCTACATTCTTTAATTGTTTTATTTGATAATTTTCAACAATTAAATATTCAAAGTGATCCAATAATGAAGAAAGATTTTACTTCTGTAGTATCTTATTGGTACCTTTTTAATCATAGTAGGAAAAATTCCATAGTAATCGGCTTTGATTAACTGTTAATGGACTAAGCCCAGTCAGATTCATGTCCTGTCTTGTTGTTAGCATTTTCTCTAACTCCAGATAGATGAACCATGGGCAAGCATTAACTTATGGAGCTCTGGTCTTTCTCTCATTCATCTTTTGAAGATAGTAGTGTTGTTTTAGAAAGAAGAGAATGGAAATGCAGAGAAATGGAAGGACCTCCAATTCACTTACAGGAAATTTTGCTTTTTCTAATTACTGCTTTTAATTTTTCTTTTCCCTCAATGTATTTCAAATGATAGTCATTGTACTTTGAAAAGAAATAGAAAGTATTACTAAACTAATTTCTGTAGTACCTTTATGGAATAAGCATCATTATTCAAATTTTATTTATAGATAAACTGAATTAAAATGGTTAAACTTCTTACCCAATTTCCCCATGTGGCTATACTACCACTAACTGACTTATCAACCATACATCAACCATATCTGTATTGACAGAACCTCATCATCCTGTAAGATCTCATCAGCTTTAGTACTCTGCCTCATCCTTACTCTCTGCCTCTCTGATTGGAGGGTGGGGCCATGAAGTCCTGACCTCCATTTAAGGAGAAATCTCAGCTTAGACATAGCATTTCTGTACTCCTTTGGGATTTCTCTGACTGACTTTTTCACTCTTCTCCCTTCCCCTACCTCTTTTCAGGTTCTTTTTGTGTGTTTTTTTCCCAATTAGATTATAAGCTCCTTGAGGAGAGGGCTTGTCTTTTTAAAAAATATATATTTGTATCCCCAGAACTTAGCACAGTGCCTGGCACATAGTAGGTACTTAATAAATGTTTAGTGACTATTAACAGAAGCATGGCTCTCTTGGTCCCTAGCCTATCGCAAGGTCTAGTATAGTTTACCTCACTTTTTTTTTTTAATGTGAAGTTATGGAACCACAGTGAGATGGAATTAACATTAGCAAACAAAGCATCTTCAAAAAAAAATAGATACTGAGTTTTATAAATTGTATATTCAGTGGGCCTTGAAACACTGTTAGCACAATGAATGATCTGGGTCCTGAAGCTGAGAAAATCAATTTTATTTAAACTCCAGCAAATAGTCTCTCCCTTGCTCTTGTAAGCTAACAAATCACATTGACCCTCTCCTTAAAATAACAAGTATTTGGATAGAACTATTGTTTGGTTTCAGGTTTATTACCTTAGCAGGATGATGCACCATCCATTAAAAATGGGAGTGTTAGGATTGTCTCGCCAAACAGGCACTCTAAGTGACTGAGGCTTTCTTAGCACTGATGCCAGCTTCACTATGGATGAGACATTTCTTTTTGCTATCAAAGGTGAATGGAAAAGATCAGCAGCTATCCAGGAAGGATAAATGTATTATTCCATGGTCCCCCATTACTTACTCCACAGAGAGCCTACATTACCATAGAAATAAATTGCTTGTTGTTTCTTTAAGGCCTCTGCTTTTATTTGATATTACTCATTTTAACTCCTTATTTCCTTTGTGGAGAGCTCTAGCATTTTCTCAGGAGAGGGAAAGAATCAATTTTCCTTGCTTTCATGACACAAAACTCAGAAAACCAAGAGGCCGATTCTTCTTTCTTCTCCCCCCCCCCCCTTTTGTTTTAACTTTGTTTAAAACATCCATTTCTGTGCCACAACTGAATGAAACTGCTGAGTTGGCCAAGGCAGTAAATTGAACCAGTCCTTTTACCTCTAGAAAATATTAAAGCATCCTTCTGCCACTGAGCTGGCATGCATTGCTGGCTCAAGTGCTACCATTGACTGGAAGGAAGGAAAATACATTATCACTCCTGTGCTGTCCTTATTGCCAGAGGGTTTCACTCTGAACTATGGTATTCAGAAAAGCCAGGCAGGGAGGGAGAGGGTTAGGGTAAAAAGGAAGACATGGAGGTGCTTTAAAAAATATGTTTTTTAAAGAGATTGACTAAAATTTTGGAGACAGAACAGTTAGGAAATTCAACTTACATGCAAAACCAACTGCTTTTTTTTTTTTTTAAAGAGGCAAGTTAAATAACCACATCCTTCCCTTATTCTGCAGGTACAGGTTGGAGAGCAACAGGCTTGGGTATTTTAAATGGCTTCATCAAATCAATTCCAGTGGATCTGAAACCTGTCGAGACAAGATTTCATCTCTCTTAGACTTAAAGATGTATATTTCATACCCAGGAAGGTTGCAAAAAGATTATTTTCTTAAGATTTTTTTTTCTTGCCAGCTTTGGGAATAAACCCATTTTCAAGGCATACCTCCTCTTATTTCACATTTTTAAAATTTAATTTTAAATAAATCACTCACCTATATCTGGAGTTAGAACAATAAATTGCTAAGCATAGAAGAGTTTATAAAATTGTTCATTACATATATTATTTTCATGATTCCCAAATAAATAATAGATATAAGATTTTGTTGATTTTATAAATGGAGAGTTAGAAACAGTGGTAAAATTACTTGCTTTAGACCACAGCAAAAGATTCAGGATCAGGAAAGAGACCCTTCTAGTTCATGATACTGTGGCCGTGCCCCATCTCCTTCCCCATTCTTGCTTTGTCAAACTGGTTACAAACAATGTGAGCCGGTAACTAAAAGAAGATGTGATCATTTTCATCTGTATCTTCACAGTCTGTTTGCAGTTCTGATTCTATTGTGTAACATGTTGGATAAGCAGATCCCTGATGAATTCAAAGTCAGTAAGTTAGCTCCTGAATCTGTAACAGACCGTTGTTAATAAGGTTATATCTTTCAGGTTAGTCATTCTTCCCGTTTCTGCCCTCCACCCAGTCCACAATGAGTTTTCTAATTCTTTGTAATTCAGAATCATTCCGCCTTTGGCAACAGAGATCTAAAGAGAAATAAAAATTAAAAAATTAAAACTTGAGATAAGTATAACTTTTCAAAAAGTTACTACATCCAAAAATTCAAATAATATGAAATTACTACTCTACTGTTCTTACAGATGCTGTTTTCTATAAAAACTGAAGTGCTTCCCTGTATTATTTTTTTAAAGGTTTAAGCAATCATTCAGATAATCAACAATCATTACTGTGAAATTTTATCAAAGTAAGTATACTCTATCCTTGAACTTCTATGTGTGGGCCCATTTTGTCAATCAGATAAAATTTCCGAGGCTCTTTCCTGGAGGCATGAGTGGTTAACTTGATCTTACTGCACTGCAAAAGATTTTGTGCTACAAATCATTTTTCATAAAAGCTCTTTATTGTGTGTGCTGGGAGAACTCCAGACAGACTCTTTCTGAAAAAGAGCTTCAAGGTTGTTTTCTTTCCTTGGTCGCTTCAGATGAAATGAAAATTCCTTGTAATCCTGACAAACCAACAGAACATTAAAGGAAGAGGCAAAACCCGACACAGGGGAAATAAGCATCTTGACACATAAAGGTGTAATTCCTAATGAACAGCCAGGCAATCAAAAAAAATGGGGCCTGGGGTGGGAAACTGAAAACTCTGATCTGGAAACACTTGAGTTTATCTTGCCATAAATTTAAAAGGGCTTTTGAATCTGTCGGAAGTCCCTGATTTTCACCTAGAAAGCCAAGCTCAGGTATCCAAAGATTCTACCCCAAATGCAAAATGCTTGCCAAACCATCCCTTTCATTTCTTGTATCAGAGGTCAGCTTTCCAAAGAGCCCCACTAAGAGTCAAACTAACATGAAGAGACTTTGCTCTGAGAAAGCACTAGGTGGTGCCCCTTTTCTATCTCTGTGATAGAGCTAGATTTCCCAAGAGAGGTGCTCCTGGGAAGCTCTGCAAGCCCCAGGCATAGACAGTGGACTCTCCTGGTGTAGTAGGATAGCTGGGAGCAAACCTGGTATTCTACTGCTTCTTTAGAATTTTATGGAATCATCCCATTTGAGCTAGGAATTAGCTGTCGTTTGGGGGAGAAGAAGATATTAAGAACAAGGAGTCAGTCCCGAAGATTATATAGTTCACCAAAGGCAAAGTTCAATTCTGTGTTAAAAGAATAAAAAAGAGAAATAAAACAAAACCCCCGAATGGGACTCTGTAAATCTGTGCCACTAAGAAAATCTTACTGTAATGTGTTTTCCAACATGAACTGCAGCTAGCTCATGAAGATAATTCAGTTAACATGTTAATTTTATTATTTTGCTTCCACCATCCCTGTTCAAGATGCCTGAGAAAATGACGCTTAAGCTTAAATTTCAGCTTCTCTCTAGCCTTAAATAATTCTTTGTAGTGTGGAGTATGGCAAATGCTAAGATTCTGCATGCCTTGACTTGGCCTTCAGTACCCCCTGTTTGAAGGTGGATTTATACCACTGGGTTTATTTCTTTAAAAAAAAAAAAATCTTGTTAGGCACGCTTAACAGATTGTTGCTTTGTGTACTAGGAGCACAGATAACTGGTTAAAGGGATGTTTTCCAGGGTAGCTTTATCCCGGCACTATGCCCATCAGTTCTGATTTAGACAGTAGATCCATTTAGAAAGTTTTTGTTCTAGTAGAAGTCTAGTGACAGCAAGCGGAGATAATCATGACATTGAAACAAATGAAGAGAAAAAAAAGAACATATCTATCACTTTCTAATGAAAACATCTGAGCTGCCCACCCATTCATTATCTAGTCCCTGAAATTTGGCTGGATTGAGGCCCTTTCTTGAATATGTTAATTTTGGTTGGAGGCTGTCAAGAAAAGAGTTTCTCCTAGTCCCAAAGCAGGCTCTCCCAGGAAAACCCAAATCCTATTTCGCTGATTTAGAATCAAGATGCTTAATTTGGAGAATTAAATCTGTTACTTGCTTTAACAAAATTCAAATGGAGAGAGGAGCTTTAATATAAAAATGAAAGAATGATTCCCAGGCTCAAGGTGCCCCATCATATGTCACGACATGTGGCAGGTTGACTGCTCATTAATTCTATTTATATCAGTATGATAATCCACCCCACTGAGTACACATGTGTTAAAATATTCATAAATTATGTTTAGCATGAGCAGATATACATTAAATGCCAAAAGAAGATCATTATTTAAGGACAAAACTAGTCGACAATCAAACAAGCATACCTCATTTTACTGGAAGTCCAGAATGTTATATATTATTAAGCTCACATTAATTGCCTTTCATTTCAAGTTCATCATCACATGGGTTTATCTTTGGTTTGCTAACTATGCAAAAATACATAGCATTTGCTAAAAGAAATAGATTTGGAAAATGAAAGATGCTCTGTTATCTCAAACTAATAAGCACGTAGTAGAAATAAAATATCAGAATTGAAGGGAACCTTTGTCCTCCAAAGATTTTAAATGTATCATTAGGAAGAGGCTTGAACCCTACTATAGATGTAAATCAAATCACTTTTAGTTTTATGAAAATTATAGACCAAGGTAATAAATCAAATGAATTGTTGATAAACTATGCTGTAGCTTGGTGATTTTAAACATTACTTTATTATACATTTAAGAGACTTTTTAATTGTGAGAAATTCATGGTCCGAAGTTCCTTATAGACTCAAGCATGTAATGTCTGAGAGCAGAGATCAAATCCAAATGGAACTTGGTGAGCTACTATGTTTTAATGATTTCAGGATCAAGGTGAACATTTCTTAGATAAGCAGTTGGAACAACAGATGAGGTTGGAAAAACTGGAATTTCTCACCTTTCAAAATGTGTATGTTATTTTTATGGAAAATATATTTTATGACTTACATAACCATAATATGAAACTGTATGCAATTTTTAGGATTATTAATTGAACAATGGCTATGTTTCATGTGAAATGATGAGAATGGGTAAATATTAAGCTAGGACACAAACATTTATGCGATTTCTGACACATTTCAGGAAAACAAGTTTTGAACTTTCCTAATGTTCATCGTCACTGAAAATGCATATTTTGTTGTTATTCAGGAAAAAAAGACAAATGATGAAAAAACAACAGCAGGAAACTTTAACCTCAGTCACTCTTCATTTGTACTTGTTTTAAGGATAGCTGCCAGGGCCATGTAAAGAATAAATGATTGTTTTGGAGAGACAGCCTTTCACGTTACAGAATAAAGCCAAGGTTCACAACAGCAGTGAACTAGCAAGCATAGCCTCCTCTCACACATGCTTTTAAGAAAACTTTCTGATTTTATGAATCTCTGTCAAAAATTTTGGAGGTAAGAGTTACTTCTTCTTCTTACTCAAGTGTTAGACGTAAATTATCACAGATTTTTAATTGTAAAAAAAAAAATACATGATTTCCTCCCTGATAGTTTTTTCTTATAGACTTTTCTTGCTTATTTACATCTTAGCACTGCCAACCCATTTTTATCATTTATTCTCATATTCTTCTTGTATTTAACTAGTATGACATTTTCACTCACCATTTATTTAAAAATCCTGAGATATTGTTTTAAATACACATCTGTGTGTGTGTAAAATGTGTGTACACACACACATGCACACACACATACCCTCTCATTGAGTTCTCTGAAAAGTTTGATATGTACTTTCATGTAAATCTTGGCCTCAGTACAGAACTGCCGCACAATCATTTTCATCTGAGATTTGAACATATTGGAAGAACTAGAGCAGTGCTTTCTTTTATCCTGTCATTTTTTTTTTCCCTTGGAAATGATGAGCATATGGCAACCACCCTCACTGGATTCTCAAACAACAGGAGGGACCTGATTTCGATTCCTACATCCTGTCATCATTGACTCCCATGATATTTTGCTCTTGCAAGGCTAAAGATGTGATTCGCATTTGCCATAAGGACAGAGCTTAATGCGATGCCATTTTACCACAGGAGCCCTCCATCAGTTAATTAAACATGATATAAATCACCACATGTATTTGTAGAGTAAGATGAATATGGCCAAGTCAAAGGAATGAAGAATCTTTGCCAGCCTGTAAGAGTGTGAAGGCCCCATTGGAAGATTACCCCTTTGGAAACCCAATCTGCTGGGGTAGGCTTTGTTGGATTAATCCCTCAGACAGCTTTATGTAACTCGAAACCTGGAGCTGTCATCTTTAGCCAAAATTTCAGCCATAACTTCCTCAGCTTTCACCCAATCATTTAAATCAGCATTCACAATGCTTAACAAAGATCAAACCTTTCAGCAGACCACAGGGCTGCTTCTTACCACCTGGGACTCTAGTAACATGTTTAATAAATATTTCATTTTGTTTTAACATGAAGACTCCCCCTCCCCCACTTTCTATATCTTTTTCTTTCCTGGAGAACCAAGGGATACCCCCAAGCAGCACATTCCTCCACTGTGGTCAGTTAGGTTTATAGCCTTAATAAAAGAATTCTCTCCCACTCTATCCCCTCCCCCCACCTACTCACGTACAAGGGAGTCTTGTTAAACTAGAGGAGTGATAGAAACACAAGATAGGTGTTTTGGGAAGATCAAAGTCCCACCTCAGGACAGCTCTGTAGCAATCTGGAGTTCTCTTTGAAAAGTGCTCAATTTACAAAGAATAGAGGTATTAAACCCTGGAAAAAAAAAGAGGTCATGTTCCAATAATGTTCAAGGTCTGATGGTAGCTAATATGGGATCTACTTCAGCTACTCTGTGTATTATTCCTAATATCTATTCACAGCGTACCTATAATAGCTCCAAAGGAACCATTATGTCTGAAGACATACGCATATGACGGCTCCTTAATACCAAATGCATTACCTACTCAGTAGGTATGTTTTAACCTCAATATCTTGGCTCAGGGGGAGGGGTGGGAAAATGGCCTGTAACTTTCTTTGGGGAAAAAAATAACCCTGCTGCTTGCCTGAGCCTCAGATGCTATCCCTCACTCAGTGGGAACACTGGAAACTTTATGTTTCACACAGGAGAAAGAAGTAATGCCTCAAATTTTTGCCTGACCTCTCCTATCTCTCTTTCCTCTACTCAAGGGGCATCAGCATCTGCCATTTCAGCCCACTTCAAGCCAACTGGTGTTTGGGCTACATCTGCTCTATTCCATGGGAATAAAAGTAGCTCTTTTTTAAAAAGTTCATATGTCTCCCATTAAATTCATTGATGCAAAAAATCACTTTTTTATTACTTATACTATAGCCATGGTTTAAGATTTTTTTTAGGGGTGGGGCATGGTATTATATTCAATGATTTCATTGGGGTGGGGAATTTCTTGATCAACAGCTTGTCTATAATTTAGAGTTGAGTGTTGCTTGGGATAGTAAGAAGTTAAGTGACTTGCCTATCATCATACAACTAATACTTGTCATATATAGGATTTTTAACCTAAATCTTCCTGATGCCAAGGCTAGCTCGCTAACCGCTATACCATATATATCTCTCTATATCATGCTGACCCTTGGTTTTAGAATAGTGTTTATTAATGTCAGGGAGGCGTTAGTCTGTATATGGTTATGATGATGAATGATATTTTGGGGTATTTTATGGGAATAAAGAATAAAAACCTTATAGACTAGAGAAGCAGAAAAAACCATATCTTCAGTATATAATGCAAAAGAAATAGAAATTAGAAATATATTTTCTTCATTTTCTATTTATATTATAAATATAATTTCTTTTATGTGCAGTTTTTACTTATAAAAGTTTCCCACAACAGAGGTCAGTTTGTTCAATGATTTTGTGATTATTACCATAAAGGGAGGCATAACACAGGGAAACGTAGATAACTAAAGATGAGTGTCATTGTCATGGAGAATGTCCCATTACAGAGTCCAGATCAAAGAAGGGCTCCCCGTAGATGATGATAGCCTCCAGATGCTCATGTTTGTAGATGACATTATGCTGACTGCAGAGCTTCATGATGAAATCCACAATCACTCAAAAAAAGTTGGACCTAACAGGAAAAACCAAGTGGATGAAGAGTGACTGTTGTTCAGAGTAAAATATGCAAAATAGACAATCAAAGGAGTGGGTCATTTGTACACATATGTGTGCATAGACATATATTATACACATATACGTGTGTGTGTGTACACTGTGCATTTGCATCATACATATATATGAATGTAATATATATTTCAAAGATGTATGTATGTATGTATATATATATATATATACATATATATATATACACATATTCACAAACACACATAAATCCCTGTATTTTGAAACAGTGTAGATATATAGATGGTCAGTGAACTGAGTCTAGAACTGAATAGTATAAAGAGATCAGACTAGATTAGATTTGGTAAATTTGTATCGTTTTCAATGATAAAAAGCTTATTTCTTGGACACCAAGAATATTTGGTGATAATATGTGGTAATGAATCATAAAATACCATAGCAATCAAGGAAATTAAAATCATGGGTTATCCAAAGAGCAAAAGGGAGACAAATGGTAGGTATTTCTTATACAAAGGTGCCAGGAAAAGATGTGAAAATAAGTGTCATCAAAGAGGTGTATTGCCAGAAAAGGATATGGATACTAATACAGACAGAATGGGGAAAGGCACATAGGTGATCTTTATATTGCAGTGATGGAGGGTTGAGAGAAGATAGACAAAATAACAAGGATAGCTAGCATTTATATAGAATTTTAAGATTTGCAAAGCATTTTTCAAATGTTATCATATTTATTCTTCACAGGAAGGAAAGTATATGTACTATTATTATCATTCCCATTTTACAGCTGAGGTAACTGAGGCAGGTAGAGATTAAGTAACACACAGCCAGGAAATGAACAAGGTCAAATTTGAACTTAAATACTTCCAACTCCAGTTTTGGTGCTCTATTGAATATACCACCATTTCCTAGCTGTCCAGATTCCCATAGGATGAGTAAGCTTGTATGAAGTATGATCTCAACCACTAGAATCACTAAAATCATGTCAGTAAGAATAATGGTCCATCAGAGAATTAAAATTCTAATACGCATCACACATTAAATGTGTTCAGACTGAAACTCTTACCTGCATGCTTCAACTGGGGAAAAAAAAGCAGGAAGGTTATTGATAAGAAAGTTACTAAGTACATGAATTACGACACTGAGTTTTTGATATTTGAGGAATTTGTTGTATTAGCTTAACTTTGAAGAATATATTGATTGGATAACAAACACAATTTTATCCTTCGGGATGTATTTAAAGTGAAAAGTTTTCTAGTGGACAGGGTAGTCAAGAGACTTAGATTCCAATGCTCTGTCACTTCTTTTTAGCTATGGGATCCTGCATTTGTCACTTTCCCTCTGTAAGTCTGCATTTTCTCCTCTGTTAAGTAATGTTTCTGACCTAAATTATTTCCAAAGTCCATCCTTGTTCTAAATTCTATCATTCTACTATTCATAGTTATAATGTAATGCTACTTTAGACTCAGATGTGAAGATCATTTTGCAGTGATATCTCAGAGTTTGGCTTTTATTTCATTTAAACTATGATCATCTGCTCCTAAATGCATACATTAATATATGAAATAAAGCTGTTTGTAGAAGTTGGACTTAGGTAATAAATTCTCCTTTCTAACCCACTTTACTTTTTCTATTTGTGTGTCATTATATGAGTAAAGGTACCTCTCAAAAATACTGTATTTCTCAAAAGTTATTTGGAATACATAAATCCTTCAGTACTATTCGAAAGAATCTTATGGCTCAAAGGATCAAAAAGTGAATTCATTTATTTCTGAGTCACAGTTTCAAATCTTTTCCAGGTTAAAAATTTTCTCAATCATTTTCTTTATTGACAAGCATTACCAGTCAGTTATTATCTAAACTAGATCTACTTGTTTTTCCATTGAGCTACTAAATCTGATTTAATCCAAGATTCCAAGTTTTACTCATGGTGACCTCATCTCTAAAATGGGCATAATGATAATGTCTAACAAGCCTACTTTGTAATGTTGCTGTGCGACTCAAGCACAATAATGTATATTAAACACTTTATACATTTTAACTATATAGATGCCAGTTATAATTAAATATAAATCTGTATTTAATAATAAAAGAAATGAATAGAAGAGATGAAACTTACATTTTAAAAAGACACACATAGAAGATAGAGGCAAGGCAGGCAATCAGACTGAAGAGAAAATGTATTCGACAGTCCTGTAAGAGCAGTGCAAGAGTGCAGTAGTTCAGGTTGAGTTAACAACAAAATAATAATTATAATAATAGCTAATATTCACATAGTGCCTAATATGTGTCAAAAATGGTGCTATGTGCTGTAGAATCATGATGTCCTTTGATCTTCACAGCAACCTTGGGAGGTAGGCTTGCTATTGTTAGCCCCATTTTACAGATGAGGAAACTGAGGTAAACAGAGGTTAAGGGACTTGCCCAGAGTCACGCAAGCTAATAAGTGTTTGAGGCCAGATTTGAACTTGGGTCTTCTTTACATCAGACCTAGCATTACCTGCTGAGCCAGCTGCTTTAGTTGTATTGGAGGAAATAGGAGAGTCAAAGAAGGGACAAAATTTTTTTCTTGGAGGGGATAGGACAATAATAATAAATGACAAAGAAAGAGTAGAGTTCAACTCCAATTTTGCTTCTGTTTTCTCTGCAAAAGAGAACAAGGGACCATGCTATTGTAGTTTTGGAACTGGATTCAAAGGACTTAGCGTACAATTCCTTGCTCTGTAATTCAAAGCTGCTTTCCCTTTTTCCCTGGGGAAAAAATAAATAAGTGCTTTCTATTCCTTTTCTATGTTATCTTCCATACTAAGACTGTAGACTCTAAATGAGGACAAAATCAGAATTTAGATGGGTGGGAATCAATTTTTGTGAATTTGTATTTGTCTATCTGATATTGAGCATCTCATGTTAGCTCTTCTAGGCCTAAGCTTCCTCATTTATAAAATGACAGGTTTGGAATGGATGATCTCTAATGGCCTTTCCAGCTCTAAAACTATGATCCCATAAGATACTTCCATATTTGTTTGAATGTGTACATGGTGGATTCCTTGGTCTCTCAACTTGGTAATATAATCTACAAGTCTGAGATCAACTTTTCTCTAGTGGATCATCATCACTAGGACATATGCCATATTAGAAAAAGGTAGATTGTAGATTGGTCAATTTTGAGAGGTTCTTCCAAGACTGACTGGTTTAACTGGATTGCTATCACTCATCTGGAAAATTATCTCAACTTTCTCCTCAGGGACAGATCAGGCAACAAAATACGCTACTTTGCCCTTGAAGACCTTATAATCCACACATACTAGACATGACATTTCCTTTTTAGGCCATAGACCTGCCCTATATATTCTAAACAGCCCCTAGCTTATGGTGAACACTCAAAAATATTAATAATCATTCAATCAATCAATCTGCCATCTTTCATAAGCACTAAATTTCTTTCACAGTATAAAAACATAGTTGACATTTCATCAAAATGCAAGAATCTTTTTGAGTAGTCATTTTATCTTTGATCTATCTGAGTGTGTGTATATAAAAATGTGTGTGCATACCAATATCCTCTTTAAAGAGAGCCTGTTAATGTCAAAAAGTGTTTATTCTGCTTCTTGACATTTTTCCCGCCTTTGCTTTTTTCACTTTTCGTAATCTACTTTTCCCTTCATAAGTAATGCTCTCATTGTCTTTGGGAGAAGTCAGTAAGCAGTATGACTGCAGGATTCTGCAGGATTAAGACTCTATTAAAATGTTATTTCAGTGAAACTCCTAAAGCTTTACTGTCACTAAAAAATACCTACAGATAATTCCACCATCCCCTTTCACTCACAGGCTCACCTGTGTTTGCAGGTACATAAGCATTCTCTATTCAGTTGCTACATTGGCTTTTTTTCTTACTTCTTCTCTGAATTAAAAAATGAGTCTACTTTTTTCTTTCCTTTTTGTTCTGCAAGATTCAACCACACATTTATAGGAGGTGGGATAGGACCATAGAGCTAGAAGAGATGTCAGAGACCACTGAGTTCAATTTCTTCATTTTACAGATGAGGAAACAGGGACAGTGAGGTTAAATGACTTGTCCAGGGTGAAACAGAAAGGAAGTGTTGGCAAGAGAATTTGAGTTCAGATCACCCTGCATTAAAGTCCAATGTCTTATCTACTTTCCCTCTGCTTCTCCAATCCTAGTGGATATTCTTTTTTTTTTTCATTCCTCCACAATTTTATGCCAACCTGATTTTTGACCCATTGGTTTGAGGAATATATCTGATTATAAACCCTTAGCACCCTAGAGGGGTCATGATATCATTGGCTATAGAGTAAAGGATAAATCTTGACAAGATCACAATTCTTTCTTTTTTCCTCCAACTAATATCATTACTAACTATGGGAAATTCAAATGAAAATGGCTTTTTTTAAAAAGAGGTACACAGAAAAAAAATGCTCATTTTCCTCTTACTTTGCTCCATTAAAAATGCTATTTCTATCCATGTATTATCAGACCTAGTTATGAAAACTCTTACAGCTCACATCGTCAGTAGGATGTGTATTGTGGACCTGAATGTTATTGACAGCCAGTCACACTGAACCTCAACAAGAGGACACACACGTAAGTCATGCAGATTTTTATGTCTTAATGAAAATGAATCCAACAATGCCAAAAGTCATTCATACTACTTATAACCAAGCAAATGGACATTTCCCTGAAACTCCATTCAAATAGTATTCATCAAATATCTATAATAATAGCTAACAGGTTAAGGCTTGTGAGTCATTTTACATATAATATCACATTTGATCTTTATAATAATCCTATGTGTATTATTACTTTACCCATTTTATAGAGAAGAAAACTGACGCTGAGGTCTGTGAAGTTACCTATCCAGTATCACGTAGCTAGCAAGTATCTGAGGTAGAATTTTTTCAGATCTTTTCATCTCCAAGTTCAGAGTTCTAGTCATTGTATCATACTATTTCCTATGTGTAAAGTATATTATACCAAATTCTAGACTTATAAAACCAAAATCAAACAGTTCCTGCCTTGGAGTACTAGCAACTAGGGGATGGAGGAGTTGTTAGAAAAGGCTCAATGGAGGATGTGGCCCTTGAGCTTTATTGTGATAGGAGTTAGGGATTCCATGAGGTGGAGATAAGGAGGGAGAGCATATAAGGAATGGAAGAGAATCGCTTCAAAGACATGGAGTGAGCGATAACCTGTCTTATATGGTATAGTCCCCTGGGGAAGACTCCATTCAATTTCTCCCAGGACTGGAGTAGCTCAGTTATCCCAGCTTGTACTCATGCTGATAAGTTGGGGTAATTTTCCAAAGGGGCTACAACTCTAGGGCTACCCACAAGTGTAGGGGTAGAGATATACATTTATTACTTACAGCGATAGTTCCTTAGCCCATACTAGTATGCTTCCCATTTAAACAAGCCAGCTAAGATGCAACTGTGAATTCTCAAATATAAACATTTGCTAACAGAAGCTGATGCCATGATGTCTTAATGTAACAATCTACAACTAAATCTATGTCATAGAGTATCTATGGACAACAGGGCACACAAACATAAATAACTAATAGTGAGACATATGAGTGGGGTAATCTATGTGTCAGCAGCAACTCACAACTCTGGTTTTAGTCTTTGAGGTTTGTTTCTTCATAGGATAGTTTAGATCACATATTTTCCAATGGATGAAACTGCTCCTCTCTGGAGCTTCTCTATTCCCTTTTTAGACAAAGTCATTTCTTTGAAATTCTTGAGCCCTTTTAGCTCATAGCAGCCACTAGGTAGCACAGGGGATAGAGCAATGACTCTTGAGTGGATAGCATCTGAGTTCAACACCAGCCTCAGACACTTAGCAATGTGACTCTGGGCAAGTCACTTATATCAAACTCATTTTTCTGTAAAAATGGGGATAGTAAGTGCACCAACATCATCAGGTTATTGTGAAGATCAAATGAGACAACATGTATAAAGTGTTTTGCAAACATTAAAGGGCTATACTATTGCCAGGTATTATTAGAATGATTATTTTTCATTGATATAGGGACTTCTCAATGAGAAAAATCCTACCAGTAGCTCAGAAACTTTGGAGAATTACTTGTGACTTTTGTTAAAGTCCAGCTAGTCGAGGTCAGACGCAGGACTTGAATCCAGGTTTTTCTGACTCTTAAGTTTCTATCAAGCACTCCATGATTTTCTAGATACTTCACTTATACTGATATCTACACACATTTGCTAAATGTACACATTTGTACAACTATGTATTACATGTGCATATACATGTGCATGTATATATGCACACACATAGGTATTCACACTGAAATATGCCTTAGCTAAGATACATACATGCATATATTATGTACGTTTACACATGTATATAATATACAAAAACTACATACATGTATAAGTATGTACATACTTACACACCTACATAATTCATGTATATATTCATATATACCAAACGCAAATTTGATTTAGAGGGCCCTGTTTCCCTAATACATAAAAGTATCATGATTTCCTGTATATTTTTAAAATCATGGTCAAAATATCAAGTGAATTTATTACAAAGATTTACAGATATTTTTGTCAAGCATTAAAATGACTCCCATTTGTTACTTAATTTTCTATATTCATTTTACTTTATTGGAGGTTATGGTGAATCTTCTGGGGGTTGCTTGGTTTCTACCAGCTAAACTTTGTGGTTTGCACTGTACCTTGTAATTTTCTCAGCACAATAAAATGCCATTTTGAGCGCTACTACCTAGATTTATATTGAAAATACTTGCAATACTTTTATATACAGTGAGTTTAATACTTGTATGTGAAAGCAAATTGATTGCAGGCAATTCTGTGCTTGAGTACCCCGGAGTAAAAGGAATTACTGTAGCAACCCTTGGGACCTCCTGTTCTCAGAGAGGGTGTCTGCACATTCAGACATCTACCAGGACGGGGGAAGAACAAGGGATTGTTTAGTTCTGATCAGAAATTATATAAACACTTTTTAATTTGGGAAAATTATTTTTGAGGAAAAAAAGAAGCTCAAGAGACACTTGTGTTTAATGTTTTTAATTTGGTAAAATGAGCTGCAGGAAAGTGTGTCTACTTTGAAATGAGTATATGAATGTCTTTTGAGGACAGATTAAATTCCCAAATCAAGCAATTTGGGGTGTGTGGAGGTTTGGAAGTGCTTGCTTGAATTAGTGGATAAAACTCTAATTGACTTTTCACCTTTGACAGGTAAAAATAATGAAACACATCCAGTTCATCTTGAATGGCAGTGCAACCTGAAACGATTACCCTGGCACTAGATTGATTCTCATTTACAGAATGAAGATGAGTCTTTGTGGCCAAGGCTTGTGATCAAAATTGTGAGCTCTTATGTATGTATGTCATTATCAATACTTCATTCCTAGACTTTCAAGCTCAGTTCAACTTTACACAAATCCATTAAATATCTGTTAAGTATTTGCGAGACACACTTAGACATTTGAGGTGTGCAAAGACTATAATGGAAAAGAGCTCTTATCTTCAATAAGCTTATAATCTACAGAGGGATACAAAACACATGGATAAAGAAATATAGGCTAATTCAAGGAAGGAGACTTTCCTAATGCATCTTTAAAAAAAATAATTAATTAATTTGTTTTCAGTTTTCAACAATCACTTCCATAAGTTTTAAATTTTCTTCCCCTCCTTCTCTCCTCCCTCCCCAAGATAGCATCCAATCTTATATGGGTTCTACACATACATTCTTATTAAACATATTTTCACATTAGTCAAGTTTAATAGAAGGATTAAAGTGAATGGCAGAAACCATGAGAAAAACCAAACCAAAACAAAACATAATAAAAGAGAAAACAGTCTGCTTCATTCTGTGTTCTGACTCTACAGTATAGGTAGAGGTATTAACA
The DNA here is from genome assembly GCF_028372415.1 of Notamacropus eugenii. NCBI lineage: Eukaryota > Metazoa > Chordata > Mammalia > Diprotodontia > Macropodidae > Notamacropus > Notamacropus eugenii. The sequence continues at coordinate 636,370,206 of NC_092872.1, forward strand.
ATCAAGCCAAGCAGAGTCGTTTGGGTTCATCCATAAGGGTTATATTGCCCCCCTACCATTTATGCCTCAACCATTTCAAATATTGGCACTTTAAAAAATCAAAATTCCACTAATGCACAATATTACTATAAATATAAAATAATGCAAAATTATACTGCAAAATGCACATTTGCTACATTTGCTATGGAGTATCAATTCAAACCTATGAAGGAAATGATGCAAATGGAGATAAAGATAATTCAGTGGAAAGAAATTGGTTGAGTTGATGTTTCTTCACTTGAGTCTCACTTTGAAAAAGTTGCCTGTGCACTCCATGCCTGTCTTTCCTGTTTATAAAATGGAGGTGATATTTATAAAATGTTTATAATGTTTATAAAATGGAGGTGATATTTGCTTCCTGTCTTCTGTAGCAAGTGGTTGACAAGCTTTCAAAAGTCATCTGAAGTCATCAGATAAAAGTTACATTGAAAAAAATCAATGGCATCTCGCCATCCATTTAGGATAATTACTGAACGTGGCCCTCTGCTCTCAGACCAATATTGAATGTACTGGTACATGCATTCTGACCATTTGCCCTGTGATCTAATGCAACTTCTTGCTGCCTGTTCATCCCAAGAATGCATTATATAGATTGCAATTCATTTCCAATGCAGCTGTTGGGGTCATGACTCACACTGAGATTAATCATGATGCCTGGGTTAGCTTCAGAATCACTTTGACTACCCACTACATCTTGGGGAGATTATAAAATGTTGCTTTTAACTTTCAAGGATTAGGTTAGCACCCACTTACTTCTAAGACATGCATTTACTTTGTTTCTTTTGGTATTATCAGGTCACAGACGATGGCAGGTGTTCCTCACAAGCTTTGGCTTCAAGAATTAAGTCATGTTGAAGCTTTCTGACACTAGGTTGAATAATGTGTGTATAGTATACACTGTATGGAGTAGAAAGAGTACGTTGTATTATAAGGCAATTATAAATATTTATGTTACACATTTATGACTCTCATAATAAATGTAATAGATAAGCATATACTTTCAGTTTTCAACATCCCTTTAGAAGTGATTATTCTACCACAAAAAGTTAAAGATTATACCATGAATCCTGAAAGTGGCTAACAAAAGCCTTGTCATATTTGTGTATCCCATCTGAAATGTCCCTTAGCCCTACTCACATTGTCCTTGTTGTAATTCAGTGCATATCCAGCAGGAAGTGAAGGCTGCTAGAGAGAAGATTGTAGATTGTGAGCATGAACCTGGAACATTAACAAAGATGACATTTTCCAACGGAAGCCTGCAACACAAATTCGGCTAACAGAAACGAACAACCATAGGAAAAAAAAGACCAACTCTATTACTTTCCTCCGAATAAAGCTCCTGTAAGCTCCTTCTGAGCACAAAAAGAATAAAGTATAATGGAATAAGAGGCATCATAGTAAAGTGGAAGGTGCCAGCCTGGGACTAAGGGAGAATTAAGATCTTGACTTTGTCACTTACTAGCTGTGTGACCATGGGGAAGTCACTCAGCTATTCGGAATTTCAGTCTTCTGCATCTGTGTAAATGGGGATGATAATTTTTATACAATCTACCTCACAGGGTATATGAGGAAAGTGCTTTGTAAATCTGAGAGAGCTAAATACATGTGGATTATTATTAATAATATCAAGAAGAGGAGAGTGGGGTAGAAAAAAGAAGTCTAGATCTGTCAGTTGTCCACCTGCTCAGCCCATGAGCATTAAGAGCCTACTCTGCACCTGGCCCTGTGCTAAGTGCTGAGGGTGTGAAGAGAGGTTTGCAGTCAGAGAATCTAGATTCAAATCCTGACTTTGCCATTTATTCTTGGTGTGAAGTTGGATGAATTACTTTACCTACTGAGCCTTAGCGGTTGATGCTGTTAAAGGCAAAAAGTTAAAGTGACACGAACAGCCAAAGCCATATCAAAACCAAAATGAACAATTTAACATTAAATAATTACTATAGAACTTTGAGAAGCAAAAAAGAAAATAAAAGGAGGAAAAAAAGAAAAAATCAGAGATGAGAAAAAAATACTTGAAGGAGAATGTGGAAAATTTCTCACCATTTATATGGTCTCAAGGATTCCAACATAATGAAAAAAGCCACTTGGACCAAATTGGAAACAGAAGACTAGTAGTACACCATTAATAAAAATAGCACAATAGTTATGGTCAAGGAGATGAATAAAATAATAGTTTCTCTGCACAACTAGAAAGGAGTAGAGTCAGATAAGCTTGACAATTGTTGACTGAGGTGCATCACAGTGAAACATCAATGGCTAGGAAAGCACTTTATTAGCTTCTTCTCAGATACAAGCCTGATCCTGCTTTTCTTAGCAGAAGGAATCACACATGTACTGCCAAAGAACACCAGTGACTCTTCCAAATAGAAGCCAATTAAACACACACACACACACACACACACACACACACATACATACATACTGTAAATAAATTATTCCTTGCTTATATGCTTGTACCACTAAAAAAAGCTATAAACATTTGGAGGAAAATATATTGGTTGAGAAGCCAAAAGGGAATGATAAAGAGGTCCAAGGTGGTAAAGAGCAAAATATTATCAATTCAATGATTACTGAACAAGTTGCCATGAGTCATAATAATTACATTGTCTATTGATTATAGCAAAGCCTATGACTCAGTTCCACACTCATGGCTTACTCAGGTAATGGAAATATATTAAATAAAGGCAAATATATAGTTAGAACACTAGAGTTGTTGATATCTAAATGGAAAATTGTTTTCTATTTAAAACATGCCATCAACAGAATAATATTAAGAGAAATTCTTATAAAATGTGACATTTTTAAGACAAAGAGTTTAAGTTTATTATTGTTCTCTCTAACCTTTAATTCATTATTATCTCCCTTAAATAAAACTAATTGTGGCTTCTGAATTAAAGAGAGAGATCAAGCAAAACATCTTATTAGTCATTTGATAGATATGGAAACACATTAAAGAGCTTCTTCATCACATAGAATCTTTCTGCAGTGACATCAAAATCTCATTTGGATTCAGTAAGTATAAAATTCTTTATATACACCAAAGAAAGATGTAAACTGAAGGTTTTGAGCTTGAATGAGGAAGGCATATTAAAACAATGCATGAAGGTAATGCTTACAAAAACCCTGGTTTCCTCTGGTAAGACACATTGAATATGAAGCTGTCAAAGAGAAGGTTGTGGCTGAATATGCTGAGACCTACTGGTGTCCTGAAATTGAAGCTGAATGGGAGGAATTCAATGAAAACTATTAACACTTTTACAATACAATTTTAATCTTTACTTTGGGATCTATAAACCTGCCCCTCCAACTTTTAAAATAGTATCAAAATGAGTTTTTTCTTCTTCCCTTTTCTTTATCTCATGCCACTCAGTAAGCTTCCCTCATTTTATCTCCTTCACTCTGGTTGTAGAATAAAGAGATGGCCCTTCTCCTTGCCAAGGCCAACCTCTTTACATGCATCCATGCTTATTGGCTGGTTGACTGACTTCATATTACAATCATAATTCAGGATTAGCACATTGCCATCAGAAAATATAGAAATGCTATCCTGATTAATGTAAATAATGTAAGGAAATGTAAGGAAACTGTGCAAAACAGAATTGTAGCCTTTGAAAATTTAGAGCCTATTGAAAATCTAGCAAGACATAGCCTTATTATTAGAATTATGCATGAGAAGTGTATTATCCTTCCTTGACTCACAGATAATACATTCCTTCTAATATATATACATACATATATATGTATATATATATATATATATATATACAGGCCTGAAAATATCTTTGAGAACTCAACTAATAAACTATTAGAATCAAACTTTCATAAAGCAAACTCTTGCCCATAATCACCTGTACATAATATTGATCCAAAAATATTTATGAGTAATATTTTAATAGCTACTTCCCTGACAAATACTTACAATCTCCAAGTTACATTGAGGCAAAACATTTTAATGTTTAGAAACATACTTAGTAGAAGAAATTAAAATCATATGAGAAAAGGATGAGGTAAACATTACCTTATCTGCTACTTGTCCCAACTACTAGTTGAGAACTCTACTGAGAATCTATAGAAGATGAACTTACACCCTAATAGGATCATAAAATCACCTCCTTGGTATCCTCAGGAGTAACTGAATGCATCTGGTTGCTCTGGGATGGACCAAACTCAGGGTAGTCCCCAGGTAGTTTAGGTTGGAGACCCTCATAGGTTATTCAGAAGTTACCAAAAGAGATTAACTTCAGCATATGAGAAGTATTCAGTGGGGACAGAGGAGTTGTTTTACCTGACTGATTTGCCTGAGAAACTCAATGTAATCAACACACTTCCCCTGAGCTCTCATGACTGCATTACATTCAGATGACAAGAAAGTGGGGTCAGTAGTCTGATTCTTTACCCTTCTGAAACAAACAGTTTTCGAGGAAGCTCTCAGTATCTTTTAAGGAAAAACCAGCCTAACTTGCTTGAGGAGAGGAGTTAAGATATTGCTCCCACCACATTGGTGATGCCACATTCCAAAGATTGGAGCCAGAGGAGAGGGAGTGAGATTTCTCTTCCATCCTTCCATATGATTTTTTTACCCTACTTTATGAACCAGGATTTATAATGATAAAAAAATGACATATCTGCTTTGAAGGAGCTTACTATACTTGAGATATAATATACAGAAATAAGAACAGTGCAAAATATGACAGTAGGTAAAAAAATAGACAAATATTGCAAGGTATTTGAAGAGGGAAAAATCCAAATACTTTGAAAAAATTATGAATTTTATTGACCCAAAAGCAATTAAGAAATAAGTCATTAGATAGATAGGTCTACCTATATTCCTACTTTTTCATTGCTACAAAATATGAGAATATTTTACATTTGCTTCCAGGACATTCATAATAAAGGAAAGATGAAAAAGAATTAGACAAACTTTTTCAAATGATATTTTTCAAACTATGTCTATAGTTACAAAATTAACTGTAAGATGATAATTGTGGACAATTTTTTTCAAAAGTGATTCATTAGAGTAAAACTTTACCTTAAAGCTCTTCTCCATATAGAATCTCCCACTCATATATCAAAATCATACCCGATAACTCAAAAGCTGTAAGAAAAGAGATAAATTTGTCTACTCGTTGATAATTGATAGACATATAAAACAGGATGTCATCGGCTTGCCAAAGTTCTTGTCCTAGACACTGTCCAGTAGAAAGTCCAAATGAAAGTGTAGTCAACTATAAATGGTTAGGTCCTCCAAATGCTCCTATTTTCTGATGACATTGTGCTGATTAAATCAAGCTCCAGAAGGTTGAGGTCTTCTAAAGGAAATCCATAATCCCTGAAAAAATTTCAAACTAACTATCCACATGGAAAAAAACTAAGTGAATGAAAAATTCCTCTTGTCCAGACTATGACAGTTAGTCAGGAAATGTACTAAGTATTGAGGATGCAAAGACAGATAAAATAAACAGTCCCTGCTCTCAGGGAGCTCACAGTCTAATATTGGAAACAACATACAAATAACTATGTATGAACAATGTAATATAACTTGAGGGTAATCTCAGATGGAAGACTCTAAGATTAAGGAGGACTGGGAAAGACTTCTTGAGGAAGGTGAGGTTTCAATTGAGACTTGAAGGAAACCAGGGAAGTTAGAAGCCAGAGTTGAGGAGAGTATTCCATACAGGGGGATAGATAACCAGTGAAAATACACAATACACAGCAAGAAGGTCAATATCATTTAATTAAAAAAATTGTGATGGGAAGTAAAGTGCAAGAAGACTGGAAAAGTAGGAAGCAGCTAGGTTATGAAGGGTTTTAAAGTACAATCAGAGTAATTTGTATTTGATCATGGAGGTGAGAGGGAGAGACTTGAGGCAAGGAGACCAAGCACCAAGCTATTGTCATAGTATAGGCATGAAGTAACGGGGGAACCTTCAAGATTGATGACAATGTCAGCAGAGAGAAAGGAGTATCTATGAAAGATGTGATACAGGCAGAAATGACTGAACTTGACAATGATTGGATGTGAGTGGTGAAAGAGTTGAGAATGATGCTTAGGTTGTAAATCAGAGTGACTAGGAAAATGGTGGTATACTGAACAGTATTACAGAAGTTAGGAAGAGGGAAGAGTTGGGGGGAAAGATGATGAGTTCAATTTTAGACATGTTGAAGTAAGATGTCTCTGGGACAGAGGTAGCTAAGTGGCTCAGTGGATAGAGCTTTGGACCTGGAGTCAGGAACTCCTAAATTCAAATCTAGCCTCAGACACTGCCTAGCTCTGTGATCCTGAGCAGGTCATTTAATGTGTGTTTGACTTAATCCAGTGGAGGGGAAAATGGCAACCACTCTAGTATCTTTGCCAAGAAAACCTGATGGCCAGTATTGGCATACTATGGTCCACAGGGTCACAAGGAATTGGACATGACTGAATGACTCAACAACAGCAATAACAACAATGGAATATCTAGTTGTAGATATTTAATAGGCAGTTAAAGAAGCAAGACTGGAGTTCAGGAGAGAGGTTCGAGTTGGATATGTATATTGGAGAGTCATCTGAATAGAGATGATAATTGAAACCATGGGAACTGATAACATCACCAAGTGAAAGAATGTAGAGGGAGAAGAGAAGAGGGCACAGAACATGGTCCTTTGGGATACCCACTAAATCTTAGGTAGGGTTGGAGATATAATCCCCAAAAGGAGATAGGTGAAGAACCAGTGGATAGATAACATCACACAAAGCAAGGGAAAAGAACCTATTCATTAGGAGGGGGTCATCAACAGTGATCAAAGCTTCAGAGCAGTGAAGTAGATTGAAAGTTGAGAAAAGGCTGACTTAGCAGATAAAAGATCATTGAAGATACTGGAAAGATATGTCTCAATTATGTAACAAAATCAGAAAAAAAGAATTCAAGAAGTTGAGAAGGGAGCAGGTGGTAAAGAAATAGAGACCGGGAGCGTACTACATCCTGGTTCTCCTACTTTCTGATTTACTGCTCCTTCTCAATCTCCCTTGCTGAATTTTCATCCAGGTTATGTCCATGAACTGTGAGTGTTCCATGGGGTTCTCTGCTGAGTCCTCCTTTCTTCTTACTCTGCTGTTTCTCTTGGTGTTCTAGATTCTATGGATCCAACTAACATCTCTATGCTGATGATTCTGAGCTCTACTTTTCCAGCCCTAACTTATTTCTTGCCTTTTCAACTTCCTATTGAGCATCTCAGACTGATGTTCTGTATATATCTTAAGCTCAACATTTTCAACACAAAATGCATTCTCTTTTCCCCAAATCCTCCCTTCTTCTTCCCACTCCAGTCCATTCTCCACTCAGCTGTCAAATTAATCTTCTTAGTGTACAGCTCTGACCATGTCACCTTCCCCACCCCATTCAATCACTTTCAGGGCCTCCTAAGATAAAATACAAAATCTTGCATCTGGCATTCAAAACCCTTGACAATCTAGCCTATTCCTACCTTTCCAGGCTTCTTCCACCTTGCTCTCTCTCTATATTCTTTGATCCAGTGATAGTGGCCTCCTCATTGTTCCTCACATAAAATACTAATCTACTGACTGGAAATTTTCACTGAAATTTCAACATGCCTGGAATACTTTCACTCATCTCTGCCATCCCTGGCTTCTTTAAGTCCCAACTAAAATCTGACATTTTGCAAGAAGCTTTTCCTAATCCCCCTTAATGGAAGTGTTTTCTCCCTGTTAATTGTCCCCAATTCATTTTGCTTATTTGTAGCTGCTTGCATGTTGTAAGCACAAGCAAAGTGGGATTTTTGTTTTTTTTTCTTTTTCAGAGTCGTTTCTGAAGGCTCAGTCTCCTTTGAATCCTGGAAGTTCACAGCTGTGCTGAGTTATGCGAGTTGTGAGGCCTTCTGGCTCTGAGCCTATTAGTTGAAAACTTTATATACTGGGAGGATGGTATTTTGCTTTGGAGGTTTCACTTATGAGAAGGACCTTTTGATTCCCTGGAGGGGACTCTGAATAGCCATTTGTTAAGAGCATCCCCCCCTCCACTACTCAGATGTTGCTGGTGTTCCATTTTATAGTGTACGTAGGTAGTTGTATTTGTCAGACAGGTGGAGACCTGTCTGTTTATCTTTGTGCTAATTTCTCTGCTTGTATTTTCTCCTCATGTAGGGTGTTAAACTTTCCTATGAATTAGTGAATAATTTGTGTATGTTTAATTAAAGAAGGATTGTTAACCCCTTGAAGCTATCTTTCCTTTATAAAGCAGATCAAAGAACCTGTGGTAGCAGGCCGTTCTGGGTGTACTAGGGTGCTTGCTGCTGCAATTGTCTCTCCATTAGACTGTCAGCATCTTGAGAGCACGGACTATCTTTTGACTGTCTTTGAGTCTCCATTGCTTAGCACAGTGACTGGCACGTAGATGCTTCATAAATGCTCATTGATTGACTGTCTATTCTAGTATGTAGGGCAGCTCGGTGGTGCAGTGGATAGAGCACTAGTGCAGGAGTCAGGAGGACCTGAGTTCAAATCTCACCTCAGACACTTGACACTCACTAGCTGTGTGACCTTGGGCAACTCACTTAACCGCAATTGCCTCATCCTGGGTCATCTCCAGTCATCCTGATGAATATCTGGTCGCTGGATTCAGATGGTTCCGGAGGAGAAGTGAGGCTGGTGACCTGCACAGTCCTCCCTCACTCAAAACAAAGTCAAGTGCAAGTCATGTCATTATTTCTCTGATGGCATGGTCTTCTTCAGCAACAAAGGATGAACACCCACATTCTAGTATGTAGATAGAAGTGACTTATCTGGGATCTTGCACCTAGTAAATGTTTCAGGCTGGATTTGAATTCAGGAAGATGGGTCTACTTGACTCCAGGCCTGGCACTCCATTCACTGTAAGACCTAGCTGATTTATAGGGCTGTTTTCAAAATGAAACTTTGGAAACTTTTAAAAATGATATTTATTATTAGTGATATCTGATAGATTTAGAGGACAAGGGCAGATCTACTGGGACAGTGCATATGATCATCCTTTAAAATAAGTGAAAGCCATATTAAAAAATCAACTTTTAAACATTTGTTGAATATATATGAGGATTTCTATTGAGTATAGTTCTTACTTACCTTTTCCATTGGATTACAAACTTTTCAAGGCCAGGAAATGTTTTTCTCTCTCTGTCTCTCTCAACCTCTGTCTCTCTGTCTGTGTGTCTCTGTGTCTGTCTATATCTCTCTGCCTTGATTTCAGACTCTCTCTGTCTTTTTTTCTCTCTGTCTCTATCTCTATCTCTATTTCTCTCTCTCTCTCTCTCTCTCTCTCTCTCTCTCTCTCTCTCTCTCTCTGTCTCTTTCTTTCTCTCTCTCTCTCTGCCTAGAGCAACACTCTACCTTAAATATCTTCCCTATATGTTGGATTACTAGGTAGAGGAAATTGGGGTTAAAATTACATTGTCAACTAAACGTTTATGTCTCTGTAATGGGAATATGGTCCAATAACTGCTCAATTCTTAAAAACATGAATAGAAATTCTAGGTGATGATATCCCCATATAGACTTTAGAGCACACACAGACATGATTATCTCCAGTATGCTAACCATAACCAGACTTTTGTTGGTTACTGAGCCAGAACCAGAACTGGCTTCAAAAGGACAGTTGAGACTTTGTCTCTCTGTCTCATGCCTGATTGGTCTAGTGAGGAATAGATCTTATAAGCCTTTGTATAAAGACAGGTCTTGAGGCCAATATGTGGCCCATAAATATGGGTCTCAGTTTCTTCTTTGGTTTATTCTTTTTTTACTCTTAGGTGAAGGAGGACTAGACTTGAGCTTTTACAAATTAGGAGAGGCAGCTATAGTGATTATTCATTGGCTATGCTCTACTAAAAAGTGAATTTGTGGAGAATACTTTGCAGAAATTATTTTAAACTTGAGCCTGCTCTCCTCAGAGATAGAGGAGACATGGCAGGAATGTGTCCCTAGGTTATGGGGAAAGACTTTATTCTTGTGTTCTTTCTCTATTTCTCAGTAAATATCCCTCTGTTAAAGCTAATTGGTGTCAATGGGTTTAATGATACTAGATATCAATGGTATAAAGGATATCAATGATATAAAAGAGATATTAACTGTAGCTGGCTATTGATATTGGGGGAACACACCAGAATGGGGTCTTAAGACAATGATATAGGAGGAACTCTGTTTCCCTTTCCCTCTCCCCAGGTACCTTATAACCCTGAGGGGGAAAATAGGCGTGAGTGAGTCTTCTAGGGATCCTACTTACTGTTCTGAGTAGGAGTTGGGACAAGGATCCTCAGTACATATATAGGTTATTTCTCAAGGCCTTGACTGAGAACTCATCTCACATCTAATGAATTCTTATCTAAGCAACCTAAACCAAAGACCAGTTTCTTGTAAAGGGGGAGTAGCTACTATGTTTCTATTGCTGTCTTACTGTAAGCCTCTATTTCTGGTAAATACGGGTTAGGAAGTGACAATTGCATATTGACTTACTAAGGGAAAAAACTAAAAGCTAAAGAAATGGAACAGATTTAAAAGGATTTCTGGACATCTACCAGTTTCTGCAAAGTAACATTAATCAATTAAGTGAAAATGAACCAGTTGTATTGTTTCCTTTCAAACTGGGTTGACTGGGAGATACAGGGAGAGAAGTAAGCAAAAGCTTGTTAAGATTTTGCTGAACCCAAGCTTACCTGATAGGTCTTTTGAAACATTCCAGCAGACACTGCCAGGTTCTCCCATCCCTACTTAGCAAATTCTTGGTTTGTTACTTTTGAATGCCACTTAGAGTATTTACATTTGAGGTGGACTTGGCTTAAAAGCAGCTCTTAAAATTTAAAAAAAAAAGCAAATTTATTTCTTGACTTAAGAGCTGTCCTAGTAAATGACAGATTGGCTATGCAGAGTTGTTGCCAGGTAAAAGGAGTTAATTAGGTGGAATTGGTTATCAGCTTGATTCTCTTTCAGCACCTGGAAGAGCACTGTCAAATGGGGGAAGGAAAAGGAAGGAGAAAAAATGACAGGGAATGAGGGAATCTTCAACTCCAGGTGAGTTTACACTAATACTCTAACCTAAGGATGTTTCCCTGTCTCTCATGTCTTGAATGCCCTCTCCTCACTTCTGCCTCTTGGAATCTATAGCTCTCTTCAAGGCTGGGCTCAGGTGCCACTGTCCACATGAGTCCTTGCCTATTTCCTTCAGGTTATTAGTGTTTTCTTATTCCAAAATTATCTCCTATTTATTTTGCATATACTGTGTAGCTACTTATCTATGACATATGAAACAAATCTCACCAACAGTTGGGTTTTTTCAATACCATGGAGGAGAAATGTATGTTTATTAGCATCAAACTTTTATTAAGGGTACATTTTTCCCATGAAAGAGTTTCATGGACAATATTACTGTACAACTCATTTTTTGAGCTAAACTGAGAATCTATGGCTATTTTGGGGAATATAAGACAGATAACTGAGAGTATGTTGATCTGAGAGTTACAATTTTGCTCCTATCATATTGATTGTATAAGCGTATGTGGTAGAATGGATAGAAAGCAGACCTTGGAGCTAGGAAAATCCCCCCTGCCCCACATATCTTTAGTTTCCTTTTGTGTATTCTTTCTCCATTAGATTGTAATCTTCTTGAGGACAGGGCCTATCTTTCTTTTTGGCATTTATATGCCCAGTGCTTAGCACCATGCCTGGTACAAAGGAAGTTCCCTCCTTTCCTTCCTTCCTTCCTTCCTTCCTTCCTTCCTTCCTTCCTTCCTTCCTTCCTTCCTTCCTTCCTTCCTTCCATGGGTAAATCACTTAACCACTCAATATATCAGGCAACTCTATAAGATTCTGTCTCAGAGCAGATTCTAATCTTCACTGATAGAAGGAATTTCCTTGCAAGGAGTTCCCTATACTTGCCTGATGCAATCGAGTCCTATCCAAATAATAATCCCCATCCACTTAATGACTGCTTTACAAGTGTGCAATCTGTAGGTTAGTTTCCCATTCAGCATACTGGGAATAAACTAATCAGCTCCTGGCAAAGTTTTCAATCTATTTAAATCTCCAATGGTTGATTTTTATATAGTGGTGATAGTAGTCATGGTGAGCTTCAGAAGAAAAAAAATGGTAGCAAATGAAAGTGTATAGCATTTTTACTAGGTTAAATAATAATTCACACTTAAAAATATCAAATTAATATTTTTTACTAAAATGCCACCTATCAAAGATTTTGATTTTTTTTTAAATCTAGCATTAAAAGAGTCAATGGAGGGTCCACATGGAGATAACAGGCTTCCCTTAGAGTTCAAAAGACCTGAGTTCAAGTCCTGACTCAAGTCTCACTTTTGATATAAACTAATTGTGTGACTGTGCATTGTATGGACTTGGGCCTAGAGTCGGGAAGATTTGAGTTCAGATCTAACCTCTCACTTATTAGCTATGTGATCCTGGGCAAGTCATTTAATCTCTACCTATCTCAGTTGCCTCAACTGTGAACTGCAAAATTATTGCCTACCTCCTAGAGTTGTTGTGTAGAGCTCTTAGCATAGTGTCTGGTACATTTTGGGCACTATTTAAATACTCTTTCCCTTCCCTTCCTTCCGCCCAGGGACAAGTCATTTAACCTCTAAGTGCCCCAGGCCATGCAGTGCCCCAAGTTGCCAATACACAATGGGAGAAAATGTTTTGGTTTTGGTGTTTTCTTATAGGACTGAAGTCACAGGTGTGTACAAAAAATAGAAGAATCAACCAATCTAATAGTCCTCAGTCTTTTTCAAATGGGGAACCCTTCACTAAAACATTCTGAGTGGGTAAAATGCTTGTGATCAAATCTTTTAAAATAAAATTTTTACCCAAAATTATACAAAGCTGATTATATATGCACATATGTGTGTGTATATATGTATATACATATATATTTGAGTTCATTTTAAATTCAGAATCTGGCAATATTAGACACAACATAGTGAAAAATATTGTTTAAAAAACATTTTCTAACTAGGAAGAATATTGGATGCAAAGTCTCACTTTTTTAGATATGTCAGTGATTTTCCTTTTTCCTCATTATTTTTAGCAGCCAGTATTTGGGGGCATCATTTCAGTTCATCATGTTTTCATTTTTACAAATAGGTGATTTTATTTAACCACTTTAACATTATTTTTACTCTTCATTTAATATTAAATTTTAATACATTATTTGAAATAGTTTTCAAAAAGTTGGAGTCATAATTACATAATGTATATCAGAAACACTAGAAATAAACGCCATGCTCATCAATCAAGCTTCAAGCATTTATTAAGTACCTATTGTATGTCAGACACTGAGTAGGGCATTGGGGATAAAATGGGAGAAGACAACATTTACATATGTAAGACCATATAAAATATATGTGACAAATCACTATCAGCTGGAGAGGATAAGGAAAGGTCTCAGGAGCTGTGTTTTGTAGGAAAGTAGGGATTTATCCTTCTGCATTTGGGATTTGGCACTTGAAATGGGTATGTAGGTGTTGGTTTCATTGTGAGAGAATTGTAGTTATTATCACTTTTGTGATCTTATACAGTCAAATTTTCTAGTTCTACCCAATCATCCATAATGGAATAGTACAAAAATAATCACACGACAAAATCTCTAAAAGTAAAATGAACTCAGATTCTTGTACTATATTCTGTCAAAACTGACAGTCAGTTGATAATCCAAAATATCACTGGACAAACACAACAATAGAATGGAGACCAATAAGAAATCAGCATTTCAGTCACATGATCAATTTAAACAATGCTTTAATGACTCCCTGCAAAAAAAGTTAATTTTCTATGATGAGCTTAGATAACTAGGCACATATTTTCTATTATGGGCTTAGACAAGTAGATAGGTTTATTATGGGTGATTAGACACCAGGACAGCTTTTTTCTTAACAAAATCCTTTCACAGGAACCCAGAATTTTATGGCACAATCTTAGAAATGCCAAACTAATCAATCAACAAGTAATTATTAAGGGTCTGCTACCTAAAAATGGGTAAAAGATAACAGTTTTTGCCCTATAAGGAATTTATGATTTTGTTGGAAAAAAATATTAATACCAAGAAAACAATAAAACAACGTATTACTACACAGTGAGATGTTGACTATGAACATAGCATAAATCCAGACAAGGTAAGTATTTTTGTGAATGGTAATGATCAGACAAGATTTCTTGGAACTTAAATTGTGGTCAGGGTTTCCATAGGTACAAGTGAAAAAAACAGCTTGGGTATTGAGTTTATTGTTGTTCAGGTGTTTCAGTAATATCTAACTCTTTGTGACCCCATTAGGCAGTTTTTTGGCAAAGATACTAGAATGGTTTGCCATTTTCTTCTCCAGCCCATTACAGATGAGGAAACTGAGGCCAACAGGGTTAAGTGACTTGCCCATGGTCACACAGCTAGTATGTGTCTGAGGCCAGATTTTAATTCAGGTCTTCCTGATTTCAGCCCAGTATTCCATCCACTGCACAGTAAAGGAGACCAGCTTGACTCTAGAGGAGGGTGTGTGGTTAATATTAGTAGGGAATAAATTTGGATTAGGTAAACCCTGGACAGATTGCCAAAGCAGCCCTTGATCTCTGTGAAAAGGAATTTGAGGCAGGAAGATATGAAAGACAGAATTTGTAGAGGAAGAAGTATAAATCTAGTAGTAAATACAATAGAATCTGTCTGTAATACTATTGTTGGGATCAAGACTAATATTTCCTTTGTAGGCTAATTATGTCATATTAGCTCTTTATATAGCAACAATGTTTTGGAAGACATGTTTTGACCCATGATATTTCCAAATCCGTGAATAATCCTTTAATACGCTATTAAATGCTGGGCACTTCATTGTTAATGACTTCTTTGCAGGTGGATAAGGATTATGTTGAATGTTTGGGAATTGTAATAGGTATTAAAAGTAATTGTCCTATAGGGTAATATGGTTGCACAAAAGAATCCAAAGAATTAAAATGAGTATCACACAGAAGGTAAAGGAAAGGTACAAGTTGGGGAGAGAGCAGCATGTGATATATAAGAAAGTAAAATAAATAAGTTTCTTTGAAGAATATGAGTAAATGATTTCATCAAAAAAATGCATGAATAGGCATAACAACAAAAAAGGACATACTGGTCATGTGGTGAAGGTGAGGTATAACAGGTGGATATCCTGAATGTTCCACTGGCCTCCGTGTGATGTTAGGAGAAAGTTAGGAAAGATCTTGGAATATTGGGTTAAACCTCTGTTGTGAACTGCTGGGAGAAAGGAGAAAAAAAATCACATAGGATAGTGAAGGGTGGATTGTCATTTGCATTTTTGGAAGAAAAAGCCAAATCAACGAGATTGCAAATCCATTTGAGTATTTTAGATACCTTTAATGGGCTAGACCAGTAAGCACCCCAACATACAAAGCGGGGCCTGCTACCACAGATTCTTTGATCTGCTTCTCTAAAAGGAAAGATAACTTTTGAGAGTTTAACAATCACTTTAATCAAGCACAGGTATCAGAGAAAATCAAAATAAAAATTTCAGAGAAATCAAAAATCAACAGACAGCACTTCCAAACTACCTGACCATTAACATGCATACATTTTTACCAGAGAGGGAAGCACCAACATCTGGGTTGTCAAATCCTGGGGGTCTCCCTAGTGGCTTCCCAGAGTCTCATCTGGCTCATAAAACTTCTTCCAAAAACTAAGCCCCAAAGTAAAACCTCACCCTCAGAGTATTTATACACTTTTTAGAACCAGAGGGCATGATCCTCTGACTCAGTGCCTCAATAGAAAAAAAACAAAAGGTACTTGGGACCCTCCTACAAAACAACTCCCCTAGTCAAGCTTCCCTCAATTGGCAGACCTATTAATGGATGAGGAAGATCTTCTTTAATCACATTCAAATAGAGGCATCATACTTCTTGATTATACTAAAACAAAAACAGCACAAGATCTTACTTGCTTGGCCTCACAGATTTGGAGACAGAAAGACCTGAGTTCAGAATTTATCTCAGACACTTACTGTCAACCTCAGCTTCTTTATTTGTAAAATGGGGATAGTAACAGTTTCTATCTCATAGACTTGTTTTGAGGATCAAATGGGATAACATATATAAAGCACTTTGTAAGTCTTTAAACACTATACAAATACTAGTTGTTAGTTAAAATTAACCTCAGTGTAATGTTTTCCCAGAATAGCTTAATTTTTGGAAGAAACTATTTTGATTACCTTTAGAACTTAGTCCCTGGTTTGCCTGTAGTAATGGTATGCCCCAGCATGTTCTTAACTTTACAATCTGGTGTTCATGACAAAAAGATTTTTATCACATTTATTAACTATCCTTTTGAGAATTGTCACAATGGAATTATTTGATGTTAGGTAAGTCTGCTGATTGAAAGCTCTGATACTACAGTGCTTACACACACACACACACACACACACACACACACACACACATGCACACATACACACATATCAATTTTATGAGGTGACTAAAACCTGGAGACAAAGCCATCCTTATATACTTGATTCTCTGACCAAAAACAATATGCAAACACCTTCCAGCAGTTTATGTCTAACTGGGGCAAGAATGATTTGGGTTTGGGTCCAAGATACACAAACTAGGTTGGCCATTTTGACTGCCTTGACAGGAAATTGTAAAAAGTCAAGTGAGTCAAGTGGTGTGTAAAGCCAACAGTTAAGAGTATCTGTGAAACGTGAAGAGAGAGAGAAAGCTCATGAATGTGATTTACTTAAAGTAAGAAATAAGAAGTTAGATCAGTGGTGATGGTATTTACACTTGAAACTTAACTGGTCAACCCAAGTTTTGAATTACCCAGATACGTGGGTACTTGATCTGGGATACATGGGTACATTTCTGGGGGATGATTTATTTGGATTTTTTTTAAAGTCTTTACTTTCACATGTAATCCTGCGTATTTTATCTCATGCATTGAGAAACATTATTCTGAAAAGCTTCATAGGTTTGACCAGATTGCCAAAGGGGTCTGCAACACAAAAAATGGTTAAAAACCCTGGTAGAGGGTAGACTTTTCTCCCTCTTTTCAGTTATGTCTTTCTCCATTTTCACACTACAATTTATTTTTTAAATCTAATTCAATAATCATTTTGTAAGCCTTTACTATGTGTAGGTCATCGTGTTAAGTTCTAAGGATCTATAAAGACAAAAAAAGGGAAATAGAGCTTGCCCTCAGGGAACTTATATTCTACTTTAATATCATGTCTGTAAGAAAATGCAAGGAAGGCAACTGGTATCTTTTAATTCTTTGTGTTTATGAAGGTAGATTTCTATCTGCTGAGGGGTCAAGTAGTTACAAATGATGGTTATAGAGACATTTTCTGAACTGTGCTTTAACCTGGGCTTTAACTCCGTTGGTTTCAGGTCCCTAGCCCTCTTTTTGGGTAACCTGCATGCTAACTCTTTAAGACACTGAAAAGGTGAGGCTAAGAGGCCAGAGTCTGCCATCAAAAGACCTCCCTTAGACCTCTGCATTTTCCCTTAGAGGTACTATCTGGGTGTTCTCCAGATGAAGATCTGCTTTGGTCCAAATCCTGGCTCACTCTTCTGCTCCACTATTATTACTATTATTACTATTTTTTTATTCTAACCTAACATTGTCACTGGGTCCTTGGATCACCAGTCTGGGCTTTGATTCTCATGCCTTGTACTTTTGATTAGCTTTGCCATATGACCTTCTAGTTTCTTTGCTCTGTGGCTAAGCTCCCTCTCTCCAGGTCCACTGGGTTTCTGCTTTTGGCTCTTGCTCTTACCTCAGCAAAGCAGTTGCTGTCCTCTGAGCAGAAAGCTGTGGATTGCTAGCTCCCTTCTAGAGCTGTCTTTAGGCTATAGCCTATCTGTTCTGGATAGCATATGATGATGGCAGCATTTGGATACAATTAAGAAGGCTCATTTAGACTTCAGAGAAAGTGAGGGTAGAGGTAGATATTCTTAATTTTATCAAAGAAGAACTTATAGTAGAGTTATTTTCATACTATTTTTTCTCTAATTTGACCTTAAGCAGTAACTTGATGACTTCTAGTCATCAAAATTTAAGAAATGAACAGAATGAAAACTTATAAAGGAATATATTGCTTAGGAGAATTTATAATTATAGCAATCTATTTTCAAAGAACAAAGATAAAATAAACCTTTGAAAATAATTTCATTAAAACAATTTCAGAAATTTTGAAGGAAAAAGGAGAGTAGTAATGGTCTTACTCTTGGGACTTGGCCTGCTAGTCAGTGTGGTTGGGAGAAAGTACCCCAGAGAGTCTGCATGTGCTATACATATGAAGTTGTTGACACAAGGCTTAGGTTATGGGATCTTCAAAGACTTTTTTTGACTTTTGGTAAATAGGTACATATGCATTCATAAATGCCCTTATTAAGTGCCTACTATGTGTTAAGTAGGCTTTGTACTAAGTGCTTGGGATACAAAAGCAATATGAAATAGTCCCTGCCCTCAAGGAGACCAGACCACAGCCTATTGAGAGGAAATGATATGTGCCCAGAGAAATAAATGCAAAATACAGAGACAGAGATTAGATTTGTGATTTCATTGGTAAGAAGAATTCCACCTATCAATGCAGACTGACTCTTCTACAATTTAGAGATCTTTGAAAGTTGCCTAGGGGCACTGAACTAATAATAAGTGTCAGGTACCATACTTGAACTCTGGTCTTCCTGACTTCAAGGGCAGCTCACAATCCGCTACTCCAAACTGCAAATAAAGCAAGTAGTATGTATAGTAGACTTAGATAAGTAGGTGGAAGCCAATCTGTGAAGGACCATCATTGCCAAATAGAGGAGTTTGTATTTTATCCTCAAGGAAAGAGGTAGCCCCTGAATATTCTTGAAAAAAGAAGGGACATAGGTCTGTATTTTAGGAATTTCAATTTGGCAACTGAGTGGAGGATGGATTGGAGAAGAGAGATACTGGAGGCAAGGCAATCAGTTTAGAGGCTCTTGTAATAATCCAGGTGGGAGGTGTTGAGGGCCTGAATTAGGGTAATTTTCATGTGAGTAGAGAGGAGACACATTTAATGATATGTTTAGTAATGGCTGGGGATTAGCTATGTTAGCTATGTGTCTTTGAAATGCTGGCTAAACATAGTTGCAGAGCCATAGATTAGAAGTCTAATGACATGCAAAGGAAATAAGATCACTTGTCTTTCTGAAAAGAACAGACAACTTTTTTTTTGTCTAAATTTATGCTTTCATTGCCGTATGACGATCCCAGTAGGAAAACTCCCTTTACCAATGCAATTTGGCAAATATTTTGCAACTTATTGCCATAATAAATTGCCTGAGACACTGAGAGGTTAGATGACTTACTCAGGCTGTATGTTTCAAGAAGCCAGGTCTTCCTATCTCTGAGGTTAGCTCTCTCTTGTATCAGCAGTCCCCTATACATGAGAATTTTGACATAAAGCTAAATATTCCAATTCATTTGTTCATTCACTTTTTCTTACATTCATTTATTTGTTCAATAAACATTTACTAGGAGCACACTATGTGTAGTGTACTTTGCTAGGTACTGTGAGAGAGACAAAGAAAATTAGGTCCTTTCCCTTAAAGGAACTTGGTATTTTTTGGATTCATGTATAATCTAATGGTGATAGATTTTTTTTCAAATAGTCAAGTTATGATTCTGGTCACAATTAAAGCTGATAGGTCTGGAATATTTGAGTAGTCCTTTACTTGTCCCAAAGAGCGAGTCTTTATATGGTCCACAGATGGGGCTACAGCAGGGAGTCACAGTTATCTCCTTTCCATATGGCTGGACACATCGATTTCAGAATGCATATGGCCCTCTACTGGCTTCACTGGCTGGGATGCTTCAGTATGTGCTTCCATGGACTATCCTCAATCTGGTATCTCCAGGTACATTGGGGGAAACATCACTGGCAGTACCCCAAAACAACAAGATAGCTCCACTAATGCTTACTAAATTGCCAGAAATGATAGAACTGGGGTCTTGTTCATCAGAAAAAAAAGATATTGACTTTTTAAAATGCAAGCTTTGCATTGGAATTTAATTCAGACCCAATTTGTAAGAGGCTGCGAGGGATTCGCCTTATTGCATTATTGCGGATAGATGAGCAGTCACTAGTTTCCTTGGAAACTTGGATCTGGGCATATGCAGCTCAGAATGTGCACCCTCATGTTTTCTCTCAAACGAGTACAGTAGTGAGTCTGTCCCTAGGGATCCAATATGTTGCTGAAAACAGCGGGACCAAGAACAGAAGAAAATTACTGTATTAAAATCACATACCACATACATGGCTGGGTTTCATAATGCAAAGTAATTCCAGATTATAGAGAAAAAGCTCTCACACTCCAGCACTTGCCAGGGTATCCTATACCTATATTTGCATACTTATAGGGTGTGTACTTTAGGGAAGTATATTTTTAGGGATTGGATTCAAATTGTTATTTTTGAAAAGGTGAATCTACTTCCTGCAATACCACTTCTGTATGTATTTAAAATGGCTAATTATACTCAGCTTGTTCTTTCCCATACTTTATGATTAAGAAACATATGTTAAGCTCCTAATTTTGTGTGAAGTTTTACAAAGTGAAGAATATAGACTAATCCCTAACCCTCAAGATTCTATGAAAGACATGAAATAAGGTAGGAACTTAATCCCTTAGAAGAGATGTGTGCATACACACACATTACAAACATGTATATAAATATATGTACACACATAAAAACACGCACACATGTGTATCTGTATATTCACACACAAGTGTACATGTATGTGTATGCACACACAATATTTATAAATATATATGATATGATATGATATATGATATGAATCATTAGAATGGAAGAAAGAAACAGGCATTAGTCTCATAATTATTGCCTTCAGGAAATGCTCCCTTATGAGTTCTGAAGCCATCCTTGGAGACTTTGAAAAGATGAAAATTTAACCAATGTCAGCTGCATTTTCACAATGACAGTCAAGGCCCATCCCTTCCTGTAGTCAACTCTGTTATCTAACATGGTGAAGGAAAGGGGAGTTTTAATAAACACAATATTTTCGTTGATTTGTAGTTGATATACACATTATGCCTGCAATGTCATTGCCAAAAAAATTTGAATAGGACCTATGAATGACAATGAAACAAGATTCTAGCTTCTCATGATGAATAGCTTTCTAAGAACTAGAACAGTGGCAAAATAGCTCATTGGACAGTGAGCCACAACTTTCACTGGGAGTGCCTAATAAAAAGGTAGTCGTCACAGCTGTCATCAGTGCTATTGCCCACCAATGACACAGCTTGCACGTGCATATATGAAGATTGGCATGTTAAAGTGAAAAACTGTCAGGAGAGTTTTGATAAGTCTATCAAAACAAGAATATTAGTAGGGTCTCTCAGGGATACCATAGAAGGGTTTCCTGGATTGGATAGACCATTGGACTCAATTTTCCTTAAGATTTATTACATGACTTAATTTTGAACATAATTTATTCTCTTTTTTTGATGACTCAGAAGACTGAATATTGAATATAAAGATGACTTTATAACTTTACAGTGCCTCAGGGTCATCATTATGAACATCTATTATCATTGTACTGATAAGCAAGCAAATCCTAGTTAATGTATATTTCTATTTGATAGAAGGCAACATAAGCTTTTTTTTGAACAAAATTATATTGAAAGATGAGGACAAAGTGGATGGAGCTAGTTTTCATACCAGTGTAATCACAAATCTTTGATATTGCAAGGATTCAAAAATCTCTTTAGTTGTGTTGCTCTAAAACTCGAATATTGTGAGATTCATTTTTTTTCTTCCATCAAATTGTTACACGGAAAGCTAGGAAATGAAAGCATCATCCTTGATTTAGCATTATCTCTTGGTATTTCTGTATTGCTACTCACAGCGATCTAAGTTTCTTGAAAATAAGTCATCAGTTGATTGCTGAAGCATAAAGGAAACCAGTAGGATGGATATATTAGAAGGCATATTCTGTACAACTTGAGTTTTCATGCAACACCAAAGATTTCCAAGAGAGAAGAAAACATGCCCAGGAGACTTTGGAAAATTAATTAGAACCATGGATTACACTGAAACTACCCAGAGGGTTCAGCTGATCCTCAGCCAATATTCAATTTTCTGACCCTGGCCAAAAACTATTTGCAAGAGTTACTACAAATGAATTTAGAGGAAATTGTAATTTTTTCTCCCATCTTTGGCTACTTAAGTGGTAAGAATCTCATCAAAATAATGACAAATGACACAGAGCAACTTTTCTTCTTGGAGATGATGTTCAAATGATACAGTATTCTAGGCACCTCTGTCTAATTACCTAAGTACTATGGTGACAGAAATTTTAGAAATATGGAGATGGATATTAATAAAGTCCATATAAAATGTGAATTTTCCTCAAATATATGACAGCAGAGATCAGTAGAGATGGACAATTTCCTATCACTATGTGGCACTGATCTGGATTAGAATAAGCTTTCTTTTACCCAGTAACCTGGGAATAGTTCTCTTGACTTTTCTCATTTTATTTTTATTGTAAAGGTTTTAGATTAGATTTGATCACCTAGAGTTTTCTCATAAGTCTTCAGATCTTTTAAACATACTCTATTTTCACTTTTCTGTAGAAAAGAATCCAAAGTATAAACCCCAAATGCCAAACATAGTTGTGCTTTGAGCTGTTTTCCTTTGAAAATGCATTAACTCTGCTATTTAGATTTTGGTAACTGGATATCCTATTTATACCTTCATTTTTCTAGTGTGATATCTCCACACTTAAGCATGTCATTGAAAAGGGTTTACATAAGGCAGTGTCTACAGAATGCAAAGAGGAAAAAGAAAAACCTGGTTAGTTGGAGAAGAGATCACAAAACATAACTCCCCCTTCAGGGTTATAAGACAGGACTGTAGGTATGGAATGTTACATACTCTGTCAGAGGTGATTGTTTTGTTGGTTGGTTTTACTTATTTGTTTTTCATGTTTTACAAAGGAAGGCTCAATTGGGTAGTGGTGGTGGTGGTGGTGGAGATGCTGTCATATTGGGAAATAATCTTGCTCTGAAAGCATAAAATATTAATAATTTTTTTAAATAAGTGAAATTTCAAAAACTAAAATAGCACTCCAAATCTTTGGGGAAAACTGATAAAATTAGTCATCAAATCAAACAAAAATCCCTCATACCAAGTTGCTTGACAGACATGATATTTAATCATTATGCCTAATGGAACAGTCAGGCTCAGAATTGGAGAATTATAGAACTGGAAAGGACCTTAACACTGAAAAAGGATTCCCATCCTTGAGAAGACTGATCCTTTCCAAGGATCTGCCTGAGGTCACAGAGGGAGACACCAATTTCCATGTTTCACTCCCACTGTTAAAATTCAATTGGAGAGGTTTCCTATCTATTTTGAAATAGCTGCAGAGAGAAAGGTCTGGGAAAACTGTCTGATAAAGGAAGCTGGTGATTTTCTTACATCCTGACCAACCATGATCTTCTTCAAATATAATTATTGGCTTTGGCATTGGGCGGAAATCTCAGTGGACACTTTGGAAACATTTACCCCCAAACACTCCAGTTCATGACTCGGCTTGTGTAAAATTCCTTGGGTCTGATTCCTAATGAAAGAAAAGCTGAGCTGGCAGCCTCATGTGGGGTGGGGCAAGGCTCTGACTAATCCCTACCTTTATTTTTTCTGTTAATCTTTTAAGTGCAAGAAATCTGAAGTGATTCAAATCACATTGCTCTGCCTGAAAACTTAATCTAATTTGCTTCATGGAAAAGTATGAACTGGATAAGCTGGTAGGGCAACCCAAGGAAGCTCATGCACTAAGGAATGAAGTTTTTCTGTTTCTAAGACTGAACTCGTTTCCTTCTCTCCTCACATCCAGTTGTACTGATGTGTTGCTATTTGGTACTCTCCTAATGAGTTCAACCTTGGATCTATAGTCCTAGAGGATGAAATTTCCCAATTTCATTGGGAAATCATGGTTAGAGGTGAATGAGGAATGCAAGGCTAATATCACCACCACCTAAAATTTCCTTATTCAGTGAGAAAATTAATTTTCCTAACCCTGCTCATTCTTTTCTGATGGAAGTAGTGGACTATGTCTAACCAAGACAAATAGGGGAAGAAAGGGAGCTGCCAACTTCTAGGGCCAGATCACCTACTACAGTTGTCTTTGCAGCCAGTCCTAACTAGGAGATTATTGTATGCCATGTTCTGCATTGTTGTTGGCAATCTCTTCTCCACCCCACCCCTCCTTTATTGGCATGTTACACACCCCAAGGCAAAGTATATTATGTGACTATATCTGGAGAAACCATTTAATATCAGTGATTTCCAAGCTTTGGCTGTTTGTTTGATCTTGTGACACATTTAACCTCTCAGACCTAACTGCTGGCCCTGATGAGGGAAGCAGCTGGCAGAACCCATCATCCATCCATCTCCACCCTCTCCACCCCCAAAGCCCTGGCTTTTAGTTCTGCTACCTCCTGAAACTCATCTGTTTGCATTTTCAATTATCCTTTCTTAATCCTTTGAAAGAAATGCTAATCTAGATGTTGATGGAATCAGCAGATAGTGCTTGGAAACCAGCCAAAGAAAATTTGTGACACCCTTTGAGATACTTGGTGACACCCTAGGGTGTAGCAAACCTTAGCCTGGGAGTGGAGAAATTGCAGTTCAGTGTGAAGGAACAGTTCTGTAGTTGTAGGAGCACTGGATGAAAGCTCAGAAGACCTATGGCCCAAGGCCTGGCCCTCCCATTAACTAGCAGAGTAATCTTGGACCATTTGTTTATTTTCACTAGCCTTCATTTTCTTCATCTGAAAAATACAGGAATTTGCCTGATGAGCTCTTAAAGATCTAAAATTTTACAGTTTTCTGAATCATTGCTTTATATATTTAACCAGTTGATATATTAATTAACAAGCATTTAAAATAAATGCTGTTACTACATTCTAGGCACAATTCTAGACACTGGATACAAAGACAAAAACAAGATGGTCACTTTCTAGATCCACTGAGAACTGGAATAAAGTACTTCCAATCAGTAATGAATTTGAGGTAGCATCAGATCCACAAAATAGTAAAGACTCATCATTTTTTCATAATAATAACTTCTTAGTACTCTGAAATCATGCAGGCTCTATGCCATAACTGGAACGCGATCTCTCCCTACCTTTACCAATAGCGCCTATTTTATTCTTTTAAGGCTCAGCTCAGGTTCCTCTTTTCTGATCCCTTACAGGATAATGATCTCTTTTCTCTAATTTCCCTTGAATTTTTTTTTATCCCCTTTGCCTCATCCCACTGAACCTTATCTTATTCTTATCTGTATTTCTCTACCTCACATGAACTAGATTATAAACACTTTGGGGACAGGCTTGGTTTGGTTTTTCATTTTTGTTTCCATCCTTATATCCTTCCAGTGCCAACACAGTGATATGCATATAGTAGAAGCCTAATAAATGTTTTTTGAATTTGAATGGACAGAAAAGATATAAACAGATGATATCTATCTGCTTATACATGGGGAACTCACTATGACTGCAGAGAAATTGAATGAATGTCATAGAAGTTGGGCTAGTATTGCAATTCATCTAAGAGATTTTAGCTACTGAATATGCATAAATTATTAGGTTAAACCCACAATATGAATTCAAGGATCCAATTCATTTTAATAAAGATTTATTATAATCCAAATAAAAAATTTGTATTTAATGAACTAAAATGCCTTCAGGTATTTATGACAAAAACAACAGAATTTAAGGGAAAATTTGACATATAACATCCAGGAGAAATATAAAGTAAACATTAAAGACCAATTATAAGAGACTCAATAAGGTCACATAATTTATTTCTTATACATGAAAATATCAGTTCTATTATGACTGTCATCTTTATTCGGGTAGTTTGAAAGAAGGGCTTAGGCTGAGCTGAGTATGATAGAGTGATTCTAAAAAAATAAAACTGTGTAGGGAGAAATTAAAAAGGAGCAGTTATCTCATACAAATGAGGCAAAAAAAGGAAAAAAAATTAATACAAAAGAAACTAGTAGTAGGGAGGGCTAGTAACGCTGAAACCTTACTCTCTTTGGGAATGGTTTAAAAAGAGAACAACATTTATATCCAGAAGGATATAAAAGTCTTTTATATTCAGAAAGAAATAAGAGGGCAAGCAAGGGTATAGGGTGGGGGGAGAGTTTAAGGGAGGATTTTTGGAGGGGAAGAATAGGAAGGCAAGACAGTGGGTAGAAATAAAGCAGAAGAGTGAGGAGGGATAGGAATAGGGTAAGCACGATAGTTAGGAAAAATAGGAAGGAGAAAAATATGCAACAAGTAATTATAACTTAGAATGTGAATGGGATGAATTTACCCATAAAATGGAAACTGATAGCAGATTAAAAATTTGAATTCAACAATATATTGCTTTTAGGAAATGCTGTAAAAAAATGAGATATACATACAAATATAAAATAAAAGTCAGGAGTAGAATTTATTAGATAAAAAAAAGCACAGGTAGTAATTATGATTTCAGGCAAAGTTAAAGCTAAAACAGATTTAATCAAAAGAGAAAAATAGGGAAACTATACTATGTATCAGCTATATTATTCAATATTGTTTTAGACCATTTAAAATAGTTGGATAGTATAAAAATATCTGAGAGTATACCTGCCAAAACAGACACAGGAACTATGCAAATATAAACATAAAACATTTTTTATACAAAAGAAGGTAGATCTAAATACCTGAAGTAAAATTTATTATTCATGGGTAGGTAAAGACAATTTAATAAAAAAATGACAATTTTTCCTAACTGATCTATTTATTAGTGCCATACCAGTTAAATTACTAAAAAAAATTATCTTACTAAGTTAGAAAAAGAAAACAAAGTTCATTTAGAAGAACAAAAGGTAAGGAACTTCAAAGAGACTGGGGGAGAAAGATGTAAAGGAAATCGATTCAGTACTATCAGTAATCAATAGTATTAAACCATATTATAAAGTAAGAGCATTGTTAAGCTATAAAATGGATAATTTTGATTATTTTAAATTAAAAATTTCTTGTGTAAATAGAACCTATGCAGCCAAAAATTGAAGGAATGAAGAAAATCAGGGAAAAAAAACTTTCTTAGACAATCTCTCAAATAGAATGGGTTTGGATTGGAATATTGCTGTGGTGTAGGAAATGAGCTGGTTAATTTAGAAAAACATGGAAAGATTTGGACTTATGAAAGTAGATGCTATCTACCTTCAGAGAAACAGATAACAAGTGGAAATAAGCATGGCATGGTCTTACCCCCCCCCCCCCACACAGACACACACATATATATGAGCATATATGTACGTATATGTGTATGTTTATGGATATCTATGTATAATATATGTGTATATACATATATATCTCTGTATGTATACATACACACATAACCATGCTTAATTATATCCTTTGGTGGGGGGGAGATGAAAGGGGGAAAAACAAGGTAAAAAGGGCACAGCAGAGAACAAAAAAAAAACCTACAAGGATACAAAGAAAAATTGTACAGCTTTGAAAACACTGTGTAGTATATATTATATAGGTTTTCTTGAAATGGAAATGTATTACTTCTATTGAGTCCTCTCTTATATTCTGCTATATACATGGCAATGTTTTTTTTTTCCTTTTTTTATGTTGTACTTAAGTTTAAAATAAATTAAAAAACTTAAAAAAAGGATTTAATAAGGACCTGCTATATGCCAAGCACTATGCTAAGGGCTGGATATACAAACAGGAAAAAAACAGTCCCTACACTCAAGGAACTTGTAATCTAATGAGATTTCAATGTACTCTTACCTAAAAATAAATATTTTGTGCCATTTTTAAATAGGCAAAAATGATCTGAGTGCTAATTTATGCACATCACTAAAATTTGAACATATATTGCTTTTTTGTCATCTGTGGTCTCAGACAACTCAATGTTCTCAGAGCACGAAGGCCACTCATCAATAACCTTCAGTTCATCACTTTTTCCACATGCTGTTGAACTTGTGGACCCGGAAATTAGAAATAAGAATGATCTCTTGGGCCTTCTTCAATAGCAAGTCTCCAGCTCAAATGAATCTGTAGTGTAGTATTTAGTGTGTTCTAATGTTGGAAACCTGGTCACTTGCCCATTTTCTGCATTCTCATGGAATATTCTGCAATGAAAGCCATCAAAGAGCATGTGATTTGTAAACCCTTCATTAAATAATGATTCTCAGCTGGATCGCTGAGATGGGAATATTAATGCAACCATATGTAACTAGCAAGGCAAGAAATTAATTTTGTTTATTCATTCTCTCTGTCTTTATCTCTGTTAATCTATCTCCCTCTCTCTTAAAATGTAAGTTATGCATTAGTCTTTTTAGTCATTAGCATATATGTCTTACCCGGCTTAGCACAAGCCATATTCTGAATTGCATCTGATTTTGGAAAATGCCATCAGGGCTTCCAATGTCTGGGGCTTTATAGGTGATGATTAAGGCTAAAGCCAAACAGTACTATCCAAGGTCCAGTAGCAAATCCATCAACTCTAAGGTGAGTTTTCTCCATCCTGTCCTTAGGCCCTTAAGTCAGGTTTCAAGTACCAGGATTTCAGATGGGTGGGGGGAGGATGGGTGCAGAGTCAGGTAGGGCGTAGGTGCAGGCACAGTGTGTTCAACAATTCAAAGCCCTCTTTTGGTTGCCAAGGATTTAAATCAAGGAAAAGTTCTCTTGAAATTGTTTTTTAGCTGGCCTCTCAGCATTTATGAAATGATGGGAACATTGACAGTGCAGTGCTTGTCCACATTTCTTACTATTAGTCACAAGAAGCAGTTTTAATAACTCAGATTAAGTCATCATGCAATGACAGTCAGGCTTTTAACTAAAGGGGCTAGGGAAAGGGGAGGGAGATGAGAGGAATCCAGGAAGAACTAGATAAGACATGTTCTTTGGAGAGAAACATTCTCAGGAGGTTTCTATTGGTAAGAAAAACAGGTTTATAGCTGCTTAAATCTCTAGAATGTCCATCTGATGAAGTGCTGTGGGGAACCAATGCCATGGAATGAAAAAAAATGCAAAGGAAATTTTCAAAAGGAATTTCAAGATTTGTCAAAGGATCTGTCTACGTGTAGTATGTATATAAATGTATATACATTGCACATATATAAGATATGTATTATTTATCAATTGGTAAACATTTATTAAGTGCCTACTATGTGTCAGGAAATGTTCTAAGTGATGGGTATACAAAGAAATAAAAGATAGTTTCTACCCTCAAGGAATTTATAATCTAATCTATAGATATATGCACATACACACATACATGCACATGTGTATGCACACATATGTATATGTGACACACATATAAATATATGTTTATCACAAAATATATTTATTATACCAGACAGAAGAAATTCTTTTTTTGTGTGAAGAAGCTGTTTTCCATGAGCATATTTATCTAAGTCAAATTCTGGCTCCAGTTCCACTGCCTATTAGCAATGTGACAGTGAGAAAGTCACACAGTCTTTCTTATTCTCAGTTTGCTCATCTGAAAAATGGGCATGATAATGCACTAGCTGTCACACAACATTTTTATGAGGAAAGTGCATTATAAAGAAGAAAGTTCTTGAAAAAGTAAACTATTAAAAGTTCTCTCTTAAATCTTATCTTCCTTTTATCTACTCTGAGCTTTATATTTTATAGTACTTGGAAACTGTGGTTCAGATGTAGTGGAGTGCTCGGGAGAGAATTGATAGGAAGTTCATATTGTGTTATAGGAAATGCGACTCTTTTCTGTATGTAAGGAAAGACCACAGCCCCACCTTTGGGCTGCTGAGAATTCTGAGGATCTGTGTTCCAGCTGCTAGTACTTATACCAGTGAGATCAACCTCAGGCCTGAAGCCAGACAGCCCCTCCCTGCCCCCAGGCCTGGAGGAACACTCCCTAATTGGAGCACTCAAAGGCGACTCTGATGCCATTTTACTCAAACCTAAGACTGCACCCCCAAAATATCCTTCAAGAATCTGGCTTTAGATTTGTCAGTGTTATTTGTGGGTTGTCTTTCATTTCCTGGTATGGTCACTAACTCTGTCACAAATGACATTTCATTTAGAAAGTATTCAACAGTGTAGAGGGAAAGAACACAAGAGCTAGTTTACCTCTCCTAACCCCTGAATACTCTAACTCAAGTGGTCCATAGTATGACATGCTGAGAAAAATCAAGAAGGATGAAGTTTGAGGAGAAGTTATTTGATTTGGTTATTAGGACATCACTGGTGTCCTTGAAGAGAGTCTTTCAATGGAGTGGTGGGAATGGGACTCAAACTGCTAGGGTTTGAGGAAGAAAGCATGATGAGGACTTGGAGGAAGGAGGGGATCACCAAACTGTAGGAAAGGTGGCACAGCAACTAGATCATGGGGCTTGTGATCCGGATCACTCCCTCTTCTTCATGAGTTCAAATTCAGCTTCAATCACTTAGTAGCTATGTGACCCCTGTTTACTGTTTGCCTCAATTTCCTCATCTCTAAACTGAGCTGGAGAAGGAAATGGCAAACCACTGTGGTATCTCTGCCAAGAAAATCCCAACTGGGGTCACAAACAGTCAAACATGACTGAAACAACTGAACAACAACAAGGAAAGAACCTTAGATATCATCTAGTCCAACTTCCTCATTTGAACAATGAGGAAACTGAGGCCCAGAGAAGTGGTTCATGTCACATATTAGAGGTATTATTTGTCTCTAGGTTCTTTGACTCCAAATTTAACTTTGCAAAGACACTGCAATGATCATGAAGGACAGTCTACTTTTTTTAGAAGTTTAGCAGTGAGTCTGAGTGATAAAAATAGGCTTATTTATTTTCCTAGTCTTTGGAGAAACACTTGTCTTTTCAGTCTTTTTGGGTTTTCTAACTGTCTTTAAAAGCAGCACAATATCCAAGAATGGATTGGTGAAGTATTGATAAGTAAAATAGGGCAAACTTTTCAAACTTTTAATGAAGAATAAAGCCCTACCTGGTTAGTTATTACATTCTGGGAGAGGCAGATGTCTTTAGGACTTTTGAAATATCCAATAGACCATCATGCCCTGCTTGGCCAGGAGATCTGGACTTCCTGTGCTACCTAGAGAGTGGAAGTCCAAGACGAATGGCATATATCTATTCATTGGTTCCACAAAGTTATCTTTATTTTCTAGGGTATGTATAATGAATATCATTGACCATTGAAATAGTTTATAGTTTTTATTGAAGCATTGGTTATTGAAATATTTATGTTTTTGGAGATTTTTGTACCCTATAATGTTTTTTATGGTGAAGAGAATAAATAGCTCTACTATACCTGATATTCATTTTACAGTGAAGCATTTTTCTGGAAAGGGCTTTGTTACCCATAGTTTAAGGGGATCCTACACACGAAGCATACCTGAACTTTGTTTTAGATACAATTCTAGATGCAGCATTGGTGGGGGCAGAATCAGATATTGGACCATCCCCTCTCTTGTTCCCTTTAGGTTTAGTTCTCCCAGGATTGAACTTAATTATGTGTAAGTTCAGACCCTTGTGTAAGCCCCTTGGGCTTCAGGAGTATCCATCCATCCATCCATCCATCCATCCATCCATCCATCCATCCATCCACCCATCTGCTTATCCACCTATCCACCTATCCATCTATCCATCTATCCATCTGTCTATGTCTGTCTGTCTGTCTGTCATCTATATTTCATGTTCATTTTTTCAGTGTAAAAATATTAGAAACCAAAAATGTGCTAAAGATTGAACTGTTTTTTTTCCTTGGTATATTTCTTCAGGAATAAAATTCAGTGCCACAACTCAAGTTGTTTTTCTAATGTTCCTGAGAAAAATGCATTCAATAGGGAAAGTGTATCTCTTTTTTACTATGTTCAAACACTTAATTTTCAGTCTTGAAGCTTTTTTTGTCACAGGAGAAAAAGTGACATGAAACTTTCATGTTTGATGTTTAGAGGTTGCAAGTGAAGGTTGCTCATTGGTCCCAACATCCTTTTATTTGTCTTGATATTTACATCTTGAATCTCAGGGATAACCATATTTATGAGGCGATAGATGGCCAAGGTTTACAGTTTCATTTGGATGCTAAGAGAAAGTCAGTGAAAAATATAAAATAGGAAAGAGTTGCTGAAAACCCAAATAGTCCATTTCACATTTTTCTCCAGGCTTTGTCCTGGGTCCTCCACTAAACTGGGGAATATTTGTCTCATTCAGTAGGGAACATTCACTTCCTTGTACTTTTACTTAACTTTCAGTAGTCAGAATATGGGGTTTGAAGTCATAAGACCTAGGTTTGAATTCCTACAATGTCACTAAATTACTGTGTGACCTTGGGAATGTCACTTTCTTTTCAACCAAAATGATCCTCTCCAAAGTTACCAATGATCTCTTAATTACAGAATCTAATGACTTTCTCAATCCTCATCCTTCTTGACCTTTCTGCAACCTTTGACACTACTGATTACCTCTTCTCCTTGACACTCTCTTCTCTCTAGGTTTTGATGACCCTTTTTTCATTATTTTCCTCCTACCCATGTACCTACTCATCATTCTCAGTCTACTTTGCTGAATCTTCATCCAAATTACACCCATTACCTCTGGGTGTCCCTCTAAATACTTTTCTAAGCCTTCTTCTCTTTTCCCTCTATACTATTTCCCTTGGTGATGTCATCAGCTCCCATGAATTCAGTTACTATCTTGATGCTGATGATTTGCAGATCTACTTATTCAGCCCTAAACTCTCTCCTAATCTTCAGTCTTTTTTACCTTCACCTACTTATTGGTCATCTTGAACTGATTGTCCAATAGCCATCTTAACTCAGCATGTCCAAAATGGTACATATTATCTTTTCTCCAAAACCCTGTCTTCTTCCCCACCTCCTAACTTTCCTAATGCTGTTAAGAGTACCACCATCCTTAGTCCCCAACTCTCATAATTTAGGTGTTATTCTCAATTCCTCACTCTCCCTCCCTTCTCATATCCAATCTGATGCCAGTTGATATTGATTTTTACTTTCACAACATCTCCTGTTCTACTCCCTTCTTTCCTCTGAAAAAATATCTTGTTTGTATATAGCTAAGTGCATGTTGTCTCCTCCATGAGACTGTGGGCTCTTAAAGATCAGGACCGTTTTTTTCCTTTCTTTGTATCCTCAGCACTTAGCACAGTGGCTGACAAATACTAGGTGCTTAATAAGTGCTTGGTGACTAGCTGACTTTTCTGGATGTCAGTTTCCTCATTTTTAAAGTGAGGGTTGGGCTGTATCTTCTCTAAGGACTTTTGCATCTCTGAATCCAATAATCTATGTGACTTGTGTTGGCTCCCAGAGCACTTCATTGTAAAGTATGTCTGTCTTGGAAGGGAAGGACTGAAAAAAGGAGATGATGTTTGTGGTCATTTCCAAGCCATTCTCCCTACACTCTGGCCTTTTCCTCCTCCCATTGGAACTCAGACTACTACCCCTGGGGTACTGAGTTCCAGTTGGTGAACCTTCACCTTTTCTAGCCTTGACCTGGCTGTATAAGGTCATGGCCATGCCCAAACCAGGCCTCCACACTTAGACCTTCCCATTATCTTCTTTAAGTATTCTCTTCCCAGGAAGGGATTATTCTGCTTCCTTGTTTTAATGTCGTCATCGATTAGCATAGGGCCTGGCACAGAGCAAACATTTAATAAAAGCTTTTTCATTCATTCATATCTTAACTTTGCTCCTTTTAGGTTGAATTCTCTGGTGTGTGTATGTGTGCGTGTGTGTGTGAAGGTTCCAAAATAAATGGGCAAGACTGAAAAGAAGGAAAAGACAGAGGTATAATAATACTGGAAGAAAAAGCTCATGAAAAAAACAATCACCATCAACGACTTGAAACTCTTGTTTTAAAACTGCTCCACTGCCAACACTGTCACAAATACAGATCAAAAATGGAGCAATACGGGTGAGGCCATTCCTCAGAACATAGTTAGAATATATATATAGTTTCCTCCAGGGAATATTAAATTTTAAATTCAGTGAAACTGCCACTGAAGTTTGTCTGGACAAGTCCAAGCACCAGGCTCACTGAGATAAAAACAACCAGGAAAATCCATGTTTGCCTCCAGATATGGTTAAAATAATACTCAAGGTATTTCAGAGTTAGAAGGGACCTCCAAGGCCATCTAGCCCAACCTGTACCTCAGCAAGCATCTTCTCTATGCATACTTGACAAGTGTCTATTTAGCTTTGGTTTGGAGACTTTCTGTATGGGGGGAGGGGGAAATCTTGCCTCACAGGACAAGCCCATCACACTTTAGGATGCCTCTCATTTTTGGTAAGATTTTCCTGATTTAGGGTCTATATTTGCTTCCCTATAACTCTCAGTCACTGGTGCTGCTTCTGCTCTCTGTGGACAAGTAGTAAGTCTGTCTCATCCCTTTGTGCTGATACACTCTCCTATATCTCAAGATAGCTATCCTGTTTCCTCAGTCTTCTCTTCTCTGACCTAACCATTCTCTGTTCCTTCTACTTATTCTCCCATGGCATGAACTCAAAGCCTTTCACTCCTATGAATAATTTGTTATTTTAGTAATTTTTCAGTCTTGTCTGATTCTTTATGACTCTTTTTTGGAGATCTTCTTGGCAAAGATACTGGGGTGGTTTGCCATTTCCCTCTCCAGCTCATTTTGCAGATGAGGAAATTGAAGCAAACAGGGTTAAATGACTTGCTAAGGATCACACAGCTGGTAAGTGTGCGAGGATGGATTTGAACTCAGAAAGAGGAGTCTTCCTGACACCAAACCTGCCACTTTATCCACTACACAGTCTAATGGTTCTCATATGAATACTTTCGTATTTATCAAATCCTTTTCTATAATGTGGTGCCTGGAACCACATGAATATTAGGAACCATTTAGTATTCTAGATAAGATCTGACTGAGGTAGAATTATCAAATGAGATAATATTTGCAAAGCACTTAGTACCATGTCATGCATATAGTAGGCACTTCATAATGCTTGTTCCCTTCCACTTCCCCCTCACAGCACATACTATTAGACTGCTGCCTCCTTGATCCTGGATAGGAAGACTCTCTTAATGCAATCAAAGATCACATGAGCTCATTTTGGCAACCACATCACACTCTTGGGCATATACATGTCTGACATCCAGTAAATCATAGAGATCAGTTTCATTTGCAACAAATCTCACAAGTCAATTAAAATAAGTTAGAAAAGAAAGACATCAAATATTCTCCAAGATTTATACGTTTCAAGTCAAGGAAATTTGTAGACCAGCTTTGCTTGGTACTTCAATTTGTAGTAAATAAATATGTCATAGTACCTTGGTTGCAGCAAATACACCCATAAAACTATTGACCCAAACTCTTTCATTCCATGTACCCCAACAAGTATGAATCAGCAACTGTGAAAATATTTGTATTTGATTGAAATTATGTCTTTTTGCAAAAATACTGCCATTGACATTGTTTTCAATTGCTTGTCACAGCAAAATATCCAGGAAAATCTTTGTTACTTGCTTGGATGAAGTCAGATTATTTTCACTTTCCTCAGCCAGTTGATATAGTTTATTGTTTTTCCTAGTACAACATGGATATCTGTCTGAAATGACTGGATCCATAAATAATAAGACACAGAGGTATGAGTTTTAAGTTTTTTAATATTCCCAGATTTTGTTTCATATGCACATACTCCAACTTCAGCATTTTCTGCAGCATGTGTGTGTACATGTGTCCTCATGAATTTAAAGCTGGCGATTGATATATTATGATGTCAGGGCTGCTAGAAAGACAACCTTCTTTCACCAGGGGTTTTCCCATTGATCCCAATGCTTGAAAATTTCATTATTGAAGATTCATTCCTTTGGTTTAAACTTTGTATTGTATTATTATTATTATTATTATTATTATTATTATTATTATTATTATTATTGTTTAGCTTAAATAGGCCAAGGTCTCCCACTGCATCTGGGGGCATTGTCAGTGGTCTTGATCAACGTCTTACCACTGGACTCCATTGATTCTAGAGGAGAGAGTGAGACTGCGTAATTCTGCCTCACTTAAATCCAATTCACTCACAAGTCAAGACATCACCTTCCTAATGTTCTTGGTCTTCTTCAAGAATGAAGGATGAACAACAAACAACATATTCAGCTGAAAATATTTCAAGAGGAAATATTAACAGATTGGGGTAAATCAGGCATTTATTCTTACTAGCTGTACTTCCCTAGTTAAGTCACTTAATAAACTGAGTCTCAGTTTCATTATCTTCAAAATGGGGTTGACAATAGCACCTACCTTATAGACTTGTTGTGAGACTCATATGAGCTTCTGCATGTAAGATAATTTACAAACTCCAAATCCCCATATAAATGTGAGATACTCTTATAATTGTTCATTAATTAGTGAAGAAAAAATTAATTAAATCTTTTTTGAGAGTAAGGTTTGACTGGGGATGAGGTAGAATATTCAGTATGTGGGTCCTGGGCACCAAGTAAGAGGAAGTACTGTACCATGGAGAACATAAAGGGTAGACTGTGAACCCTACAGACTAACTTTGTTTGTGTTACAATTTTGCCATAGATTGGTCCTGGTTAGACTTATGAGCTCAACTATAGGAAGAGTTTGTAAAGTCCTTATGTTCAGGAAAAAAAATGTGCTTTTAAATCTGGTTGATTGAACAATTTAGGTATTTTATGATATTATTTAGGAATATCCCAGTGAAATCCAGTTTCTTTCCCTGTGGATAGGAAGACTGAACCAAGAAATTTGTATATTTTTTTTCTCCCCAAGGTATAGTTTACAGGAATATTGTCAAATTAGCCAAGGCTCTGAGACTCCTCAAGGATCATAAGACAGATGTTGGAGTTTCTGGAGCTATTCTGAGGATGGGGGTTTGGAAGGGTCTTGAAATTAATGGTTAAAATCCTCATTTCCAAATGTTCTATTTCTTCTATTAAACTAAGGAAATGCCAGTTATCTGTTATGCTTTATGCCCTCCTGTCTTGACATGGAAATGGGGCTTCCCAACCTCCCCTGATATTTTAGTATTCTTGAACTGATACAAGGTGTCACCCAAACAAATTACTGATTGAACAGTTATTGATTTGTGACAGCTAGGCAGAGTGGATAGAGTGATAAATCTGGAGTCACAAAGACATGGGTTCAGATCCCTATTCTTATATTTATTAGTTCTGGGAACATGTGACAAATAATTTTACCTTTATGGGCCTTAGCTTCCTTATTTTCAAAAATGGACATTACTGTCTGTTTTAATTATCCTCATGTTTTAAGGCTCTTGCCCAGGGATATATTAGCAAGCAATTCTATGATATGCAATTCTAGATACCTAAAAAAATTTACCCCCTCCCCCCAAAGAGGAAAATTAAAATGAAAAAGCGGTACCTATGAAGTTTGGAGACAAATTCTGTTAATATAAATAATCCAAGCATCATTTGGTTTCATTTTGGGTCCCAATTCTAAACAACTTACACATTTCAAGTCAGAATTACATGAAAAACATTGATAGCTAAATAAACAGAGTGAGTGCATGATTAATGTTTTTAAAATAGTAAACACTTCACATTTGTAGCATTCCTTTAGCAGATTGGTCTGGTAAACCTTGTTTTCATTCCTGCTTGGCAATCTGTGTTTTATTTATTTATTCACTCTCTTTATAGTAGAATGCCTCTATTTTAATTTACCTTTGGTCTTAATTTGCTCTTGGGGACAAAGTGAAAATATCTACAATGAATTTAAGATTTAAAACAATCAGAAAATATAAGACTTTGCAATAATCAACTTTTGAAAACTTAA
The DNA here is from genome assembly GCF_028372415.1 of Notamacropus eugenii. Classification (NCBI taxonomy): domain Eukaryota; kingdom Metazoa; phylum Chordata; class Mammalia; order Diprotodontia; family Macropodidae; genus Notamacropus; species Notamacropus eugenii. The sequence continues at coordinate 636,408,082 of NC_092872.1, forward strand.
TTGCCCCTTTTAAAGCAGGCTGTTTTGTACATTTAATAAAAAAGATATTGTTAGTATTTCCTTTGTACTTTTAAAGACTCATAGCATTGAGTTCTATGTTTATAACTTGAAAATAACAGAATATATAACTAATAAGTAACTTAAATATAACAGAAAAAATAGGTAAAATAAGGATAGCTAGTTTCTCTTGGGTTATAATCTTCAATGTTAAGGGAAAAATAGTTAAAGAACTCAAATACCCCATAAAATTCCAAGTGGTAGATACAATTCAGCTTTGGCTTCCAGGCTGTTGGGTGGCTTAATGGACGGGGTGATAGACTTGAAATCAGAAAGATTCGAGGTCAATTTTTGCTTCAGACACTAACTAGCTGTTCCGCCCTTAATCTGATTGTGCCTCAGTTTCCTTATTTGTAAAATCAAGTAGAGAGGGAAATAAGGAAGTTCTCTTCCAACTCTAAATAGATCATCTTATGATGCATTTAAAACCCAAAAAGGTGAATGGAAGATCCCAGCTGGCAATAACTTTTCTTATTTTGTTGCTGTTTTTAATTTGCATTCTTCCAGTCAGTCAACAAGTTGTAGTGGATAGAAAGCTGGTTTGAGAGTTAAGGAGACCTGAGTTTGAGTTCTGTCTCGGATGCAAAGTAATTCTGTGATTTCATAGAGAAGTCACTTAACCTCTCTCTACCCAAGGCAATGCTCTAAGGCTGAAGGTTGCTGAATAGCTACTTACTAGCCCCTTCCATAGAAGGAATGTTCCTGGAGTTTCCTACACAAATAAAGTCACTGGTCTTGAGGAAAATTCTCAGGGTCCTGCACATAATGTATTCAACTGAGCAGAATTTAAATTGGTTTGGAAAGGGGCCTGTTATTCCTTTTAAACCTTCTAACCTGTTATTTTTGAGGTTACAAATGAAGAATCTTCTATTTGCCTGGAATGAGGTAAAGCACTTGGAAATGTAGCCTGAGTAGGTGGGCCAACAAGGCCTGAGGTATCATTAAGGCCTGGTTTTGTTTGGTTTAATTTTAAACTATGCCAGCACTGAAAAGAATAGAAAGAGATATTTGACATTAGTGTCTTGTATAAACTACTGAAATGGTTTATCGATTTGTCTCCCTTCCTCAAGTCTCTCCCCACTCCAATCCTTTTGTTACTCATCTGCCATCTTGATTTTTCTGAAGCACAGGTCTATTACCCCATTCAATAAACTCTAATGGCTCCTTAATACCTCTAGAGTCAAATATACGTATGTGGTAATGCCCCTCGTGTAAGTTGCTGTCCCTCTATATGTTACATGGAGGTGTCGTTGTGTGGTTTGAAGGTAGACAGAATATATATCTCTAGCTTTTCTCTTCCCACTTTTTCCTCAGCAAGATTTTAATTTCTTCAGTAGGAGCAACAGGAAGTTGGAGCTGGAAGCCACTCAGCTCTCCTCAAAGAGAAAGGGTACTTGACTAGAATGATACCTAGATAGTCTCATAAATATTGTTAGTTTGGGGGATATGATTTTGGAGTTTAATCTAACTTTTGATCACTTTGATTATTGTTTTTTTTGGGGGGGAGCAGGACTCCAAGCTCTATATCCAAGCCTTAATCCTTAAGCACAAATGCCAGTTCCACAATGAATACATATAACATTTAGCCAAGAAAAATCAATTTTTCCAAATTGGTTGCAAAACAGAAATCAAAGAAAACATACATAAGACAATACAGAATGAAGGAGCTCTCCCAATGGGACTGAGAAAACTCAGCTAAACCAAGAGAGAGAATCTCAGATCTCACTCGTGGAAAAGTTTCCTTGAGTCTCTAGCATGACAAGCTGGGGATGGGGACATGATGGAGACTGAAAGCTTCTTTCATGTTTTTCTAATCTTTTCCTTCATCCATCTAATGTGGAGTTGGCCATTTTCATCTTCTCTCTTGAAGCTGGAAGCCAGAGTTACTCAAAGTTTAAAGAGAACTTGAAGCTGAAAGGATTCCCCTCTCTCCAACTCTGCTCTGTCCCCCTTGGAGAAGGCATGGACGTTAATTTCCATCAATGAGGAGAGAATCCTATACCAAGGGGCTTTGGGACTGAGGTTACAATATAAAAGCATCTGTTTGTCATTTAAAAGCTTTGTAACCTGGCCTCTTCCTAGTTTTCCATTTTTTATTTTTTACACATTACTCTCTGTTAAGTACTTTGTGATCCAGTGAAACTGTACTCCTTGCTGTTTCTCACACAAAAATACTCCATCTCCTGACTCTAGGCATTTTTACTGGCTATCCCCCATGCCCTGAATTTTTTCTTTTCATCTGTCTCTTGCCTTCTATAACTTCTTTCAAGTTCTAACTAAAACCCTTTTGCACTAATTGTCTTTTTGGATCCTTCCCCCCTCCTCTTAATATTAATCCCTTAAACTCTGTTGATTATCTCCTAATTATACCATACATGTCTTGTTTGTACACAGTTTGTGCCTTGTCTCCTCCAATGGGCTGTGAGCTTCTTGGTAATAGGAGCTGTTTTTTTTTTTCTTCCTATCCTCAGTGCTTAGTATAGTGCTTGACATATAGTAGGTGGTTAAGAAATGCTTTTTGACTTGACCATTCGACATTCTGATGTAGCTTTCACCAATGACATCCTATCTAGTATTTTATGTAACTTTTAGCAAATCATTTATCTCAGCAAAACCCACAGAATTAAGATAAGATACTCTCTTTTATCCAGCGGAGGAATCACTAGTGGAAAGGTCTTCCACATCTTCCACGTGTGTGTGTGTGAGACACACACACACACACACACACACACACACACACACACACAGAATTTATTTATTTATTTATTTTTTTAATTAAATTTATTTATTTAACTTTTAACATTCATTTTCACAAAATTTTGGGTTACAAATTTTCTCCCCTTTTTTCCCCTTCCCCCCCAAACCCCAAGCATTCTAATTGACCCTATGACCAATCTGCTCTCTCTTCTATCATCTCTCTCTGCCCTTGTCTCCCTCTTCTCTTTTGTCCTGTAGGGCCAGATAGCTTTCTTTACCCCTTAACCTGTATTTCTTATTTCCTAGTGGCAATAACATTACTCAACAGTTGATCCTAACACTTTGAGTTCCAACTTCTTTACCTCCCTCCCTCTCCACCCCTTCCCTTTGGAAGGCAAGCAATTCAATATAGGCCAAATCTGTGTAGTTTTGCAAATGACTTCCATAATAGTTGTGTTGTATAAGACTAACTATATTTCCCTCCATCCTATCCTGTCCCCCATTACTTCTATTCTCTTTTGATCCTATCCCTCCCCGTGAGTGTCGACCTCAAATTGCACCCTCCTCCCCATGCCCTCCCTTCTATCATCCCCCCCACCCTGCTTATCCCCTTATCCCCCACTTTCCTGTATTGTAAGATAGGTTTTCATACCAAAATGAGTGTGCATTTTATTCTTTCCTTTAGTGGAATGTGATGAGAGTAGACTTCATGTTTTTCTCTCACCTCCTCTCTTTATCCCTCCACTAATGAGTCTTTTGCTTGCCTCTTTTATGAGAGATAATTTACCCCATTCCATTTCTCCCTTTTTCCTCCCAATATATTTCTCTCTCACTGCTTGATTTCATTTTTTTTAAGATATGATCCCATCCTCTTCAATTCACTCTGTGCACTCTGTCTCTATGTGTGTGTGCATGTGCATGTGTGTGTGTGTAATCCCACCCAGTACCCAGATACTGAAAAGGTTCAAGAGTTACAAATATTGTCTTTCCATGTAGGAATGTAAACAGTTCAACTTTAGTAAGTCCCTTATGACTTCTCTTTGCTGTTTACCTTTTCATGGTTCTCTTCATTCTTGTGTTTGAAAGTCAAATTTTCTTTTCAGCTCTGGTCTTTTCATCAAGAATGCTTGAAAATCCTTTATTTCATTGAAAGACCAATTTTTCCCGTGAAGTATTATACTCAGTTTTGCTGGGTAGGTGATTCTTGGTTTTAGTCCTAGTTCCTTTGACTTCTGGAATATCCTATTCCATGCCCTTCGATCCCTTAATGTAGAGGCTGCTAGATCTTGTGTTATCCTGATTGTATTTCCATGATACTTGAATTGTTTCTTTCTAGCTGCTTGCAATATTTTCTCCTTGACCTGGGAACTCTGGAATTTGCACAATGTTCCTAGGAGTTTCTCTTTTCGGATCTCTTTCAGGTGGTGTTCTGTGGATTCCTTGAATATTTATTTTGCCCTCTGGTTCTAGAATCTCAGGGCAGTTTTTCTTGATAATTTCATGAAAGATGACGTCTAGGCTCTTTTTTTAATCATGGCTTTCAGGTAGTCCCATAATTTTTAAATTGTCTCTCCTGGATCTATTTTCCAGGTCAGTTGTTTTTCCAATGAGATATTTCACATTATCTTCCATTTTTCCATTCTTCTGGCTTTGTTCTGTGATTTCTTGCTTTCTCATAAAGTCCTTAGCCTCCATCTCTTCCATTCTAATTTTGAAAGAACTATTTTCTCCAGTGAGCTTTTGAATCTCCTTTTCCATCTGGCTAATTCTACTTTTGAAAGCATTCTTCTCCTCATTGGCTTCTTAAACCTCTTTTGCTAATTGAGTTAGGTTAGTTTTCAAGGTGTTATTTTCTTCAACATTTTTTTGGGTCTCCTTTAGCAGGGAGCTGATTTGCTGTTCATGCTTTGACTTCATGTCTCTCATTTCTCTTCCCAGCTTTTCCTCCACCTCTCTAACTTGATTTTCAAAATTCTTCTTGAGCTCTTCCATGGCCTGAGACAATTGGGTGGGCTGGGACACAGAAGCCTTGATTTCTGTGTCTTTGCCTGATGGTAAGCATTGTTCTTCCTCATCAGAAAGGAAGGGAGGAAATGCCTGTTCACCAAGAAAGTAACCTTCTATAGTCTTATTTCTTTTCCCTTTTCTGGGCATTTTCCCAGCCAGTGACTTGACCTCTGAATATTTTCCTCACACCCACCTCGCCTCCTGATCCTCCCAGACAGCGTTTGGGGTCTGAGATTCAAATGCTGCTTCCAGCCTCAGGGCTTTTGGTGGGGGCAGGGCTGCTATTCAGTGTGAGATTAAGTTCAGGTGCTCAGGTTGGGGCAGGGCCGCCTCTCAGGCTCAGTTTCCTCAGGGAGTTTATGCACAGACCTTCAACAATGGATCCAGGCTCCTGCCTGCTTGGGGAGCCCCGGTCTGCCACCGCCCCTCAGCTTCTGTCTCCTGAGGGGGCCCAAGCCATGGGGGCACCCCACTCCCCCCTCGACCCACCAAAGAGACTCTCTCACTGCCCCCCGTCACCTGTGGGTGGAGGGACTTGTGAGGCTGCTGGAGATCCTGTCCCTGAAGCCTGCTCGCATCTGTTCCTCTCGGTGCCGCGGCCATGGCCACGGCAGGCCTGGGCTGGCCTCCACATCTGCAGCACGACGGACCTTTTGCGAGAGGTTTGCAGGTCCCTCTGGAACAGAAATCTCCTTCGCTCCACTATTCTGTGGCCTCACTGCTCCAGAATTCGCCGTGAGTTACTTTATACAAATGTTCTATAGGTTGTGGGTTCGGAGCTATGTGTACTTGCATCTTTCTACTCCGCCATCTTGGCTCCGCCCCCCCTGAATTTATAAAAGTGAGAGAAATAGACAAGTGATAGAAATTAGCACAGGTAATAATATGTTGGAAGGCCAGCCATAGAGAGATGCTGACTGTAATCCAGAGGCTCATAGTACCTAAGTTAAAGTTGGAGGGAATAGATTCTAGATCTAGCAGCTTCGAGTGTTCCAAAGTACTATTTAGTATTCAGCCTAGATAGGATTGCATAGTGTAGTCTTGGGAGTAGTCTGGCTACAGAAGGATAGTTTAGAAAGATTAAGGCATGCCTCCTTCCCTACACATGTAGGAACAGCATGAACTGCTAAGATTTCTTTAAACTTGTAAATTTCCCTTTTGTTATTTTGCCTCTGTATGTGTATGTGTGTGTGTGTGTGTGTGTGTGTTTAAAGTGTGTAGTAATACAAACTTAAGAGAACAAAACCAACCCAACCTCCCAAAAAGCACAAAACTTTAATCCCTGGTATTTTCAGGAAGCAGGGCAAGAAACAGAGGAACTGCCTCTATTTATCCCATGATTTATCCTCTTTGTCCTCTGGTTTTCTTGAAATAAATGTAGCCAGTTGGGATTCTATCTTTGCAAAGTTGATTTTTTAAATTACCTTCCACTGAAGGACAATATTTGGGCATTCTTTTCTCCAGCAGCCAGGTGGTCCTGAATACATAAAGACTTTGTTGGTCAGTTAGTTTTCGGTGGTGTCTGATTCTTTGTGACCCTATTTTGGGTTTTCTTGGCAAAGCTACTGAAGTGGTTTTGCCATTTCCTTTTCTAGCTCATTTTACAGATGAGGAAACTGAGGAAAACAGGGTTAAGTAACTTGCCCAGGGTCACACAGCTAGTATATGTCTGAAGCCAGATTTGAATTCAGGAAGATGAGTGTTCATGACTCTAGGCCTGACATTCTATCTATTGCATCACCTAGTTACCCTCATAAAGACTAGAATACCATTATATCCTTTCTTGAACTTGTCCCTCCCCAAAAAGTTCACACCCCCAGACTAACTTCTTTCTTTTTCTGTATTTCCCTTCTTTTCTTCTTCTCCTTCTCCTTCTTTTTCTTCTTTTTTCTTCTTCTCCTTCTCCTCCTCCTTCTCCTCTTTCTCCTTCCTCTTCTTTCTCTTCTTCTTCCTCTTCTTCCTCTTCTTCTTCTTCTTCTTCTTCTTCTTCTTCTTCTTTTTCTCCTCCTCCTTCTCCTTTTCCTTTTCCTTCTCCTCCTCCTTCTTCTCATTCTCTTTCTTCTTTGTCCTTTGGTGGACTTCTGGCTCTCCTAAGGAGAACTGAGATAAGAGACATGCACTGGTATGAATAAAGAACTTAGACATTCCCTAGATCTTAGCCTGTTTCATTGACTTCCTTGAATTCAAGTAGATAAATCATGACTATGTCTCCTTCTTAAAGAACTAATTTACTAGAATTCAAGTTTACAACAGAAAAAAAATTTTGACTTTACATCAAATGATTCAACTCATCAAGACTTTAATAACATCTACTGCGTGCAAGGTATTGTAGACACAAAGAAAAACAAACCAGTTCCTGCCATCTAGTAGCTTACATTTTTCCTGAATATTTCCTCCTCATCATTAAAGAAAACATGATTTGTTAAAAATGTAATATTTTATGAGTAAATACCTATGAATAATAGTAACATTTTTTTCTTTTCAAGATTTCAAAATAACTGGTTATTTAAATTCAGCCTTCCTTGGAACTGCTCTTGGGTTAATTGTGCATCTTTTCCCAGTCTCTGCATCATGCCTACCATTAAATCAAGGACACAATTGCTTTTGTAAAGTAGTTCCTTAGACAGGAAGATAATACATAGTCAGCAACTTCATATCCCTTCCTCTTCTCTCCCTCTCCTTCCTCCCCACCCCCCAGGCCTAACATTCCCCAACAGATCCTATTACTTTGTAGTGATTATGTTGTCAATTATTATTTCCTTAGAGCTTGGATCAGGGGAGATCTCTTAAGATCTAATCATCTCTAGTGAATCTTTTCAGTGTGGACAAGGGGTAAGGGTTAAGGAGTTGAGTCTTTTGCTAAGAAAGAAAGGATAATTGAGTATCATATTCTTTTTCTCTTTCTTTAAAAAAAATCATCATCAAAGCCCTACTTTGTCTCTTTTAGTCTCTTGCTAAATGAGCTTTAGTTATCTCATGCACTAATGACCTTGCAGAGTTTGAAATTCAACTGGGAAGGTATAGTTCACAGAGGGCGAGTAATTTGCTGCATCCATCCCCCTGGGATACATTAAGGATGATCATATCATCCATTATGTACTACGCTTTATGTTTTTATCACATATTCTAAACAAAGTATCATCTGGGCAACAAGATACATTTTCCAGTATTTTGGTAACTAATGACTTTCAGATGCTTTTGAAAAAAAAAAATTGGAATGCCCCACACATCAGCCTGAGCTTACCATGCCATCTGTACTCTCGGCATAGACAATTTAAATTTAAAGCCATATAGAATTGCAATAATGCTTTTCTATGCTGTGAGGTACTAAGTGGTATGGGCAAAAAACCTTGTGCCTAATCAGATCTCATTTAATAAATGATACTATGTCTGCCTCCCTCCTTGCTCCCTCCTGTGGGAACAGAGATACTTTCCTTCATGCAAGGACAAGACAGCACCAGAAGGCCTTCCTTGACATTATCGCTTCTATGCCTGGGAGGGCTTGGTCTTCTACTCTGGCCTATGGGGCCTTAAATTGAATTTACAGAAATCAAACTCGAGTTCTTTCTACTCCTTGATGTCCTCCCAGGTGAGCTCCTGGGCTTCATGCTAATACTTCTAAAGCAAGCAAACTTTAAGCTAATTATGTGCTGGTGTATTCTCCCTTGCTGAATTTTGGCAGGTTGCTTCTGTAAATTATGAAAAATAAATGTGAAATATGCAGATGTCTTTTGTTTGAAGCAGCTGTTTGGTCCGTCTTGCCAGAATCTAATCAGCTGTTTCCCTTGGGGTTTTCAGCCCTCTCTGCCCACCCTCCCCCCCAACAATAGTGTCCAAGAGCTGCTTGAAAACATGAAGGGATGGTAATGGCTCATCACAGGCATTTGAGTAAACCTCTTTCAAACTACTTGAGTTAGAGGTCTTTGTTAAGGAGAACAAAGATGGAAAGAAAATTCAGATTGAATAGTGATTCTGCAATATAAAATCAGGAGTATAAGGACCTTCTTTTATTAGGGTTAGAGGGAAAAGGAGGAAAATAGTGAGCAAGACATTATTCAGTACCTACTATGTACCAGGTGCTGTTCTGAGGGGTAGGGATACAAAAGAAGGCAATCCCACCCCCAAACCCAAACCCAAACAAAACCCATCCCTGCTTTCAAGGAGCTCATAGTCTAATGGGAAGACAACATGCAAACAAGCATATACAAACGTGATATAAGCAGAATAAATTGTAGATAATTCTAATGGGATGACATGCATTAAGGGAGATGAGAAAAGGCTTCTCATAGAAGATGGGATTTTAGTAGGGATTTGAAAGATAGGTTGTTTCCCTGATGCCTGATGCACTTTTCTTTTCAGTTCAGACACAAATAGTGTGGTGAGCTTCAATGACGAGTATGATAGTTAAAATGATCATGCTGGTCATACTGTGGTCTAATCTCCTCCCACAAAGAGACCCAACTAGGATCAAAGTAGAAGTTTTACATCTGTCTAATTAAGTCGATCAAAGTAAGATTCCTGATAGGAGAATTCAGGCACAAAAAATCAGTTGGTGTTTGTTTTCATAGGGCAAAGAAGAAAAAAAATGTTCAGGTCTAAGTGAACAGTTTTGTTGGGGGGGCTTTTTCATACCTGGAAATGATTAGTTAAATGGTCCCAAATCTTAGTCTCAAAGTGAATTAATGTACTTGGGGAAAATGTGCTTCAGATATACAAATTAATCATGTATCAATCAATAAGGATTTATTAAACTCCTACCACTCTCTATCTGATACTATGATAGTTTAGCCCTCCCCCCTTCCCACACACAATACATGTATAGGCAGATGGGGCCTATACATGGAAGATAACCCTATGGCATTGTCTACTATACATGTAGAGGGAGATATAACTTCAGATTTATTGATAGAAATCTGAGTTTGAGACACTGGGTAATTGTGGAGAGCCTTTGATGGAGAAATAAAAATAACATTTGAGAGAAAAATGGTGAGAAAGGCAAAAAGTGAACTTGTATATGCCTGATGGGAGTCTTTGGGGCATCAGACATGAAAAGCCATCTTTCAACATGGTCTTTGATTCCCAGCACTTACATTCCCAAAGACTGCTTGCTAAGAACTGAATTCCCTGGTGAGATATGGTGAAATGATTTGCTTTTAGGTCAAGCTGAGATTTTTGTCTTGGTCCTAAGTCAATGAGTCCATTTATGCTTGCATATGCTATTCTAGAATCTACTAGAGAGATATAATTCTAGATCAATATCTCTTTTGGATATTGGAGAGTGAATTGATCTACCAGCTTGGATTTAGCTTCCTATTTCTCCCCACCCCATTAAACAAATCAACCAAGATGGGATAGTCCATCATATCTATAACTATATCTCTCTCATCTCTCTCTCTCTCTCTCTCTTTCTCTCTGTCTTTCTGTCTTTATCTCTGTCTCTCTCTGTATCTATCTATATATCTATCTATCTATCCTTCCCTTCATGAGGGTGGTCCAACAGCCATGTTAACCAGAGTTTAAATTATTACAAAAGCTAATCTATATTACACTAGTCAATGGGAATAAGAAGACAAAAAAAATGAAACAATATTTGTCCTCAAACAGTTTACATTCTATTGGGGGACACACTATGTATTGTATATATATATATATCCTTATGACAAGGGAGATTGAGAAAGATTGGGGAGGAATGAGGTACTAGAAGGAGGATGAATCTGGAAAGACCTCATGTAGAAGACAGTACTCTAAACTTTGAAGAAAACTAGATATAGTCATAGGTGTGGGTAGCCTACACAAAAGCAAAGAGTTGGACAATAGGAAGGTGGGCATAAGAAAGAACAAGAGTCATTTTGGCTATTCCAAAGAATGAGTAAAGGCAATGATTTATTAGGTCAGAGAGATAGGTTAGAGGGAATTTGAGTTTCTCTATTTGATAACTAAAGATAGCCACTGGAATTTATTAATTAGGTTATACCTGTGCTTCAGGAAAATCACTTTGGTAACTGTGTGGAAGATACATTCAATTTCAGCCTTGAGTGACTCCACAAAGTTCACTATTTTTTCTTAGTTTTGAAATTTTGAGTCACTTTTTTTAGGTGAGAGCTACATTTCTGATGAATTAATTTTTCCTAGAAATATATCCTCCTTTCCTTTTAGGGTTCACCTTTTATCATTGTTTGATTATGAATAAGCAGAAAGCAAAGCTCGATAAAGTGGACAACTTTCTTTACTAATCACGTTGAAATTCCAAAAACACCAGAGATCACAACTGAATCCTTAAGTTCAGTTTTTGGCTGCCTGGGCAGTTTTAATTGCAATTCTATTTGGACCATCTGGGAATTGTGTAATGATATTAATAATAATAATGACAAAATAAAAACAATAATAAAAGCATGTGATAATTCTTAGTGAATTCATGTCTAGGATTAAAGAGCATATATTTTAAGACTTAACCAAGGCATTCATCTAGCCTAACTGCCTCATCAAAGAATATTATTTAAAAAAAATAAGCCTCATAAAGATGTATGAATATATAGACCTCTGATTATTCAAAAATTGTACAAATCAAAATAAATTTTCCTGAGCAATTTAAAATAATTAACCTTTGACAAACCTCCTTCTCTGGTAATGGAATAGTAACTATATGAATAAAAGATAAGTCGTGACATTCAATGAATTACAATATTCATCCCATAAATTACTTGATATAATGGCATCATAGTCTACATTTTTATAACATGAAAATGTCCTAAACACTGTGGAGTCCATTCATTTTCACTACATGGTTAGCAGGGAAGTTGACTGATTCCTTTTTGCTTTCTACAGCTTTCTTTCAATGAAGTCTTATTATTATTTTCTCCAAAATATATCTATTTTCATGTTGTCAGCTATTCATACAGTGCATGCACCTGAAAAGAATACTACTCTTGTGTTCACACACTCGAATAGTCAATAGAAATGAAGAAGACTCAAGTTACCTGGTTTGCATGCAATTCAAGAAAGAAGAGTAGGAACTGTCCTAATTTTACCTACATGTACAGACCTCTGTCCCCTCCAGTTGCCGCTCTGACAGCAAGTGGGCCATTTGACCCTGGCTAAGCCTCTAATCTCTGTACCACAGTTGTCTTACCATAAGCAGGTACTCACCTGCTTCCCCAACAGCTTTGTGAGAGCAAGGACTAGGGAACATACTGTGAAATATCAATGCCTAATCACAGAATGCCTTAAGTATGCATTTGCAAATACCACCTTCAGCTTTGAAGGGGTGTAAATAAACCTGGAACATTGGTCCTAAATGCTTCATGACTTTTAATCACAGAAAGAGAGTTTATGGGGAGGACATTTCCCCTGAGAAATGAAGAGTCTACAGACGGAATTCTTGTTTTCTGAAATGAATTTCTTTTCTACAGACTATCAGTCTGATGCAGTGCTAAATTTGCAAGATATTTATCATGTGACCCATGGATCTTTGGCTCCTCAGTGAAATTTAGCATGGCAAAATAGAAAGGATGCTGGACCTGAGGTCAAGATGACCTAGGTTTAAATTCTGTATAAACCACTGAACAGCTGTATGATCATAAGTCACTCAACCTCTGTACAGTAGTGTTAATAATACATGTACTATCTACCTCACAGATTTGAGACTCACAAGGATGATTTACTCAAAGCCCTTTTCAAATCTTAAAGTATAAAAGAAGTTCCAGTTATTACTATTATAAGTCATTTGCCAGAGTAAAGTGGAAAAATATTCATCCCCTAAGTGATTCACAATTTCTTGATAAAATAGCAAGTGCATCAATATTTTTATTGCACTAAAATGTCCCCAATACTACATGAATCCCATATATTTTCCATATGGCATATAGTTGCAAAGACTTCAGTAGATATAGCAGTAAGTAAGCCCTGCTTAGTGGAGGAGGGTGGAAAGTGGATGATGCATTGAGTGGTGTAGCTTTAAGGAACAAGGAGGTCGTAACCCTGCTGCACTCTAATAAGTGCCAACTCTGGGCACAGTATTTTAGGAAAGACATGGGCAAGATAAAGAGTAGAGGAGAGCAACCAGGTTGGTGAAGAGTCTCAGGTTCATACCATATGAAGAGTGAAGGATCTAGGGATGGTTAATAACTGTACTTAAAAATTTGAAGGATTGTCACCTCTAAGAGGGATTAACCTTATCCTATTTGGCTGAAGAAGGAAGAACCAGAAAGCAGTACATAGAAGTTAGGATGAGGCCAATTTAGACTTAATGAAAGGAAGAAATTTCCCAATAATTAACTTTCTAAAATTAGAATCTACTGACTTGGAAAGTAATGGTTTCCTCTTCTCTGGACTTCATCAAGACAAGGCCAGATGACCACTTGGTAGGTATTTTGTAGTGAACATTCTTTTTCAAATATCATTTGGACCAGATGATCTCTGAGGTCCTTTCTAACTTTGAAAAATTCTTGTAATCATGATGATATGTCCAAGAGAAAGCAGGATATTTGGTGCTTATATGTTTGTATAAAATGTGTAGTTACTATTGGGCAACTAGGTGGCACAGTGGATAGGGTGCAGGGATAGGAATCAGGAAGACTCATCTTCCTGAGTTCAAATCTGATCTCAGATACTTACTAGCTGGGTGAGTCTAGGCAAGTCATTTAACCCTGTTTGCTTTAGTTTCCTCATCTGTAAAATGAGTTGGAGAAGGAAATGGCAGACCATTCCAGTATCTTTGCCAACAAAACCCCAAATGAGGTCATGGAAAGTCAGACATGATTGAAAAATGACTCAACAGCAACTATAGTTACTTTTGCTTTCTTTACATCTGCTCCAGTGAAACCTTCATTATTTTCACCAAAACATACTGATAAGTAGATAATAATAGCTAATATAATAATATTATAATATAATAATAGCTTACTATATTCCAGGTATTGAACTAAGAACTTTACAAATATTTTTCATTTGGTCCTCATAACAACCTTGGAGGTAGGTGCTATGTGTATTATCTAGATGAGGAAACTGAGGCAAGCAGAAGTTAAGTAACTTGCCGAGGGTCACATGGCTAGTAAGTGTCTCAGACTGGATTTGAATTTATCTCTTCCTTACTCCAGGATTGCCCTCCATCTACTACACCACCTAACTGCTGTAAGAGATTGTGGGAGTGGCAGAACTGGTTCTGTCTAACTCTGGTAAACTATGATAATGGGGTAGGAAACATAGGAATATTGGCTTCCAGATTAACATGTGCTCCTCTCACCTTTCCCACCTGAGTCTTTCATGTGCTTTACATATAACAATAGAATTTCTGTAAATGTAAATCCCCATTATGAAAAGACTTCACAATCACAGATGAATGTAATCATACTCTGGGACAAATTATGCTTCATGAGTAGCAGAACGATGTAGATCACATCTCACCCGCCAAACTCAATCTGTTTAGTACCCTTCTGGATTTATGACCTTGGGCATTATTATTACCTCTCACCACTAGGGTTATGTCAGAAGCTAGCTGGCCTATATATTTTGACACTTATGTGATAGAAAACCTCAGGTAGCAATCTGCATTCTCCCTGCCCTGACTCTTTTCCCATGGATGCCAAGAGTCTGCAAGGAATTCACCAGACCACTAAGGCTTAGTTGGCATATTCTTTTGCACTGAATCAAAAAAGCATGTGTATGAATTCCATTCTAGAGTTTGGGCTTCAACCCAAAGCTGACATTGCAGTACTAGTTCCCCCAAATGTGTATACTGATCTATTTGATGTTCAGTCTTTTGGATAAGGTGTTTACATGAACCTAAATGCCTTCTGTTGGAGTTTGGCTATTCTCCAGAAGCCAGTTAAAGACATTGATTGAAGAAACTTATGGAAAATAAGGCAGGCTGCTCTCTACCATGATTGTTTCACTGCCAGCCCTCAGTCTCATTATTTAGAATTCTTAGGGAATGTTACAGAGTCCAGTTTTTCATTTAATTTGTGACTTCTCCCTCTCATGTAGGAACATAGGTCACTCTCTTACCTTGGCTCTCTGGATCAATTAGGGCACTGTTTCTAAACCAGTGAATTGTGGCCCTTTGACTGGTCTGTCACAAAGGCTTAATGAAAGAAAAAACTTCCTAATAATTAGATCTTTCAAGAAGTGGAATTGTCTGTCTTAAAAAATAGTGGATTCCCCCTCACTGGACATCATTAAGAAAAGAGTAGATGACCACTTGTGGGGTTTGTTATGATAAGCATTCTTTTTCAAATATAGCTTAGGTCAGGTGGGCATGAAGATGAAAGTTAGAATTGTTCATCAGCATGGTGGCTGACCTCCTATTATTCCTTGATGCCTCAGCTACCTCATCTTCATTTTTGATTCCCTTTCAGTCTGGTTTCTGATACCATCATTTGACTGAACCTGCTCTCTTTAGGGTTACAAGTAATCATTTGCCTATTAACTCTGGTTGGCCATGTCTCAGTCTTTAACTTCCTCTACCTCTCTGTAGATTTTAATACTTTTGACCACTCCAGTCTCTTGGACATTCTCCTATTCTTGACTTCTCTGACACTGGGAATATCTTTGTTCTTAATTTCTTTATCATCATCTATCTCCTGACCTTTTAGGATAATAGTCTTTAACTTGAGTGCTCTCAAGGTTCCCCTTGTATTCTTATACTCTTGGAAATTGTTTTCAGAATCTTCCCTCTTCACTTCATTCACCAAAATGTTGCCAAAATTGTTTTCTCAAGGCATAGGTTTGATCAAGTAACACCCCTGCTCAAAAACTTCTGTGACTGCTTATTGTCTATAGCAGGGCGTCTTAAAGTTTTCCCACTCCTGACTTCTTTCCAGCAGCATTCTTTGGTGTTGCATGGCCTGAGGGCATGCATAGTGCAAGTGCACATTCTGTGTTCAGAACCAAGGCTGCAGTGAAGTTGCATGATGCAACACAGGCAAATGCTTCCAGAAACATCTCAGATTCATTAAGTGTTTGATTTTTAATTAATTTTTGGTCATTGCACTTTCAGAAACCTTTTACTGTTACCACATTTTTTCATTCGCCTGTGTAGTTGCAATCCACAGTTTAAGTCTATAGGTCTATAGGACAAAATAAAAATTTCCTAACTTGACATTTCATGCATTCTATAATCAAACTCTTATCTACCTTTCCATACTTATTTCATACTATTTCCATTCATACTATCTTCATTCCATCAAAAAAAATCTACTAAGTTTTACCAGACCTTCATTTCATGACTTAATGCATCTGTGCAAACTTTCTTCTATTTCTGGAATGTACTCCTTCCTCATCTCCACCGCTTCTCTGATCTTTGCCTTTTTTCCAGATTCAACTCAGATACTGCCTGCTCTGTGAAGCTTTCCTTGATCCATTGGGAATTTTTCCTATATTTTACTTACATATGTGTATATTGTATTTCCCCACCTACTGGGTGTAATGAAAACTACTTGAAAGCAGGTATTGTTTATTTTTCACTTAACTCCTAGAACATTATGTTGTGTATAACAAGCACCTAGTAAATGTTTATTGAATTGAATTTACTTAATTTTTATTTTTCTGGAGCTTAAAATTCACTAGTAGGTTATAGTGTATGTGTGGGGAGAATAATGATTATCTTGATAACACTGACATAATCAGAGAAAGGAGAAGAGAATAGCAACCAACTTATT